>NW_027105142.1:162115-170651 GCF_000696795.3 Halyomorpha halys | reverse complement strand
AATTTTGAATAATCTTTATTAGAATGTGCCTAATGATTTATGTATATTAAAGATCAAGTAATTTCATAAAATTATTGTAATAGTGTGAGGAGAAAATGGTCGGGTAAAACGTATTTATTTGTTCAGACATTCCTACCTACATTTCAGGCATTCATCAGGGTTGAAAAATAAAATGAAATAACAACCTTAATTTAGAGAAGACAAAACAATGTAAATAATAACAAAACACTTATAAGTACTCATAACAATAAATTAAGTATATTTTAGTTGATACTAATAGAAGATAAAATATTATATTGTAGAGGTAAGAATTATACAAAACAAATGGACAAAAAAAGTTATCAAAAATCAGTCAGTGCTCAAGTAAATAAAGAAATATATATACAGAAAGGTGCGGAAGAAAATGTAAATGATGATTCATTGACATTAACATAATTAAATATGTAAATAATGATCAAAGATGTATAAATAATGAAAACAATTTATAATAACAATTTATAAAGTTTAAATAACATAATGAAATTAACGATATGTATGATACAATGGGCAAGAAAGAAAACGAAATATATGCTACAATGGATACAAGATGCATACTAATACAGAGAAGTAAAAAGTAATACGCTTAAATAAATATAGAATGTCCGGAAAAGTGAATAAGGAAGGAACAAGAGGGAAGAGATGTGTGGGAGTAGGAAGAAGGAAGGACAGAGAAACTTACTGACTGGCGGAGTTTCCGTCAAGAGTGGATGGGGACGAAATCGTACTGCTATCATGATAATTTATTTTTAAAAGATTATAATCTCCAGTATGGCGCATTAGTTGTCGCATGTAATTGTGAGATGAATCCTCTATTTGGTCTAAATATACATACATACGATATTACATTAAATATCATAGAAAAAGAAACAATAAACAAAGTAAAAAAATATATAAAAACCACATTTGCTGTCTATATATATTTGTTGTTTATATATAAATTTGCTGTTTATATCAATAAACAATTTTATTAAATCTAGTCTCGTATTTTAAATCTTCTCTCAATTTACACCCAGATATAGGCTAAAAAAATAATTTTGGAAAAGAAAATCATTATTAGATATATGAAAAGAGTAAAATAAATAAAACCAATCGTCACACTAAAAATTATTTTAAAAAATTTACTTAGCACTTACAAAAGTACTCGTGTGCGATCTCAGAGCTGATTCAGCTTATATTCCAATACTTCTTAGCAACAAGTAAATCACGAAAAAAAAACTGGTTAATAGCAGTCAACGGGCTAGGAGTATCAGAATTGAAGGAGCATTTGCAATAACCAAAGATTTTCATATGACATCTCCGACGCACGACTATACCTCTACCACTGAGTTCTTGGGTTCAGTAGTTGGTTAGATCCATGACTAGCATCAAATATTTTATTTTATTTTTTATGACTCCCCTCCTGGTCATTTCTGACATGCAGGGTGAATATCTAGAGGTGACCAGTCTATTCTAACTATGGTGGAGGATCAAGTTTTACCATTATCATTTTTCATTTCATAGCGATCCCTCAAAATGAAAAATGTCCATCCCCGGACCGGATTCGAACAATGTTAGGATGCCAAGACCTGCACCTCGACCACCTGAGCTACGGACGGTCTTGACCAGCATGAAACTGAACATTAGTTGTGTAATGATATAAAATCAATTTTCAGCCACAGTCGGTCGGAACCGAATGTAATCCCAGGAGTTATAGATACCCACCCTACTCCCAAAGTCCCAAAAAATATTTCACGGAGTTCATGAAATTTATTTTAAAAAATGAAAAATTACTTTTATATAATTGAGATCCTGGAGCACTTATTGTAAAGAATATGTAGGATTAGAGTTCTGACGCACATTCATCTCGAAGTATATCTTATCAAAGCTCAAAATTGCCGATGTGTCCTGGCGACTTGCCACATGCATGTAAACTTCATTTTTGTACAAAGACATGTATCCTTAAACCTTCAAAACTTGAAACTACATTTGTAGAAACTATTAGTGAGGAATATGCCTTAGATAAATGGCTTCATATGTATACGGATGGTTCTGCATCAGGCATTAACATGAGAACCAGTGTGTGTTCAAGTTACTTCCGGCTGTCATACCCTGTGGGAGCTGTTTGTGACAATTATGATGGGGAAATCCAGGCTATTTATCTTGCAATGGAAGCTGCGATAGTAAATCAGTTATCTTCAGAGATCCCGAAGCTGGTTCATAAGAATTATCTACACTAGATATTGCATAATCACCAAACGAACAAAACATTCCAGTTATCGCTGCTATTTTTATGGCTAGCACAAGTCAGATAAGGACAGACAAAAGTTTTAAGCGCTTAAAAATCATTTTCATAAATGCTAAAATCTCTTTAAGGAACCTTCTCATATTTTGACATATACCATAAACATCCGATTAGGGTTATCCTTTAAAATAAAAAAAACGTTATAAGTTTTTCCAGGAAATCCTCTTTTTAGTTCTATGAGATGAAAAAAAATTTCCATCAAATTGTCAGATTTTTTAAAAGTGTTTTAGAGATTGGTGCTGAGAATTAAAATAATTGATAATTTGTTAACACTTCAAAATTCAGTAATATTGGACCACCGAAATTGTTCTAAATTATTGATTAAATTACAAATTTAGGTCTGTAAATTATCCTTTACTCCTATATCATTTACTTAATACTTACCAATTAGAAATGACCATACCTGGCGTTCACGAAAGTGAGGTGGCTTAGAGCTATATTTTAAGATTACCGTGGCATGACTGATAATAACGCCAAATTTGGTATAATGGCATCTTATGATATGCCAATAAATATTTGTCACGGTGGCCTCAGAGATTTCTTCTTAGTGAACCAATTTATATATTTTTTATTTCTCAGACTTAATTTTTCTTCAAAATAAAACCATAACCATTTCTTTTCTTATCCCAATCGGGTTAAACCACTCCCCCTTTAAATGCTGGCTACTGGGAGTGGGATTTTGAAAACCGTTTTTTGATGAAACCATAAAAATAAATCTGTACCGTTACAACCCTTGAAGGGTCAGGGGTTCAGTACTTTGTAAGAAAATACGGTTACAACGGTTATGCAAGGGATTTAGTAATAATCACGCTCGACCGTCAGAGTTTCCCCTTATTAAAGGTACCTACTTTATGAGGCTGGGTGAACCCCAGGAGGGCTCCCCGAACCCACAGAGTGGACACAGAGCTACAGTTACAAAATAAATAATTATCTGTCACAGCCGGATTCGAACCCGGGCCCTTGGAGTTAATAGCACATTGCTTTACTGTACGTGGATACTATATGTTTTGTTTTGTTATTTGTATTTTTTTATTACCGGACCTCAGTTTTACCTTTAATAATTGGTAAAAAGGAGGAGGGACTATAGTCTTGTGCAAAAGACACCCTTTACTACTCATAATGTCATAATTAGCGAACAATCACTAATAATGAACAAAAATAATAGTAATAGTTATGTAATTAAAAAATGAAAGAAAAAAAATTTACTAACAGATACAAATAATACATATATAATTAATAAAATAAATGATTGACTTTATAGAAATAAAAAAATAGTTTAAGAGAAAAATTTAACAATAATGATAATAATAAAAATAGATTATCATAGACTTTATGGTAGGACGTCTTGCATCAGCTTGGGTTCAGTCTACGCGTTGTAGTTGGATTGCCTACGTTGTAAGCCACTGTACCTTTAAATGCTTTGTTACTTGGAATAGAATTTTTTAAACCGTTTTTATATGGAATCATATAAAAATAAATCTGTACCGTAAGTAAATACTGTTACGAGACCGAAGGCTGTGCAAGGAGGTGATTTATTCAGAATCGTACTCGACCACCAGATTTTTCCCTAACTAAAAGTACCCACTTTATGAGGTTTGGTGGACTCATCAACCAACAGGGTTGACACATGGCTACAGTAATATTATTAGTATTCAATGGTGAATTTCCTTTACAAGGGCATATAATCATTCTGACTCTAATGACTCACGGCTTTATTTCTCAGATTTTCAGTATAACCAACTTAATGCATTACAAATATATTTTTTACATGAATAGTTTTTTTTTTTAATTTAGATTTTTCAAATTCAACGAAATTGCCTAATTTAAAATAAGGTATAAATCACCCCCCCCCCCAGCACAATATGTTGAAAATCTACAAGAAGTTTCCAGATGAAAAATATGATGAAATTCAACCATTTCCTCAGTTTCGAAAAAATATGTTTGTAAGGTATTTGGTTGTTATTATTAATACTAAGCTTAACACTACTGCGCGTGTTGTGTACGTAGTGTAACTCAACGTGGCGCGCCCGGTGGAGAGTTAAGCCATACACAAAGGATATAAATTCAAAACGTAAAATAATTTATACTGGGCTACGAGAGAGAGAGAGAGAGAATATTACAGTAGCCAACTTCTGGTGGCGTTGGAAAAAAAAATTGTGGAGATTATTTTATCTAAATAATAATAATTATTATTAATATTTAAAATTTTGAGTGCGAATAATCTTAAATTTTAAAAAGTATATCTTATACATATTAAACAGTTTAAAAACTAGGTTCCCTTAAAAGTCGCAGATATAGGCACACGCATACATACATAATTCGAATCATAAAAACCAACATTTTCAATAAGAAAAAAATTCAAATACTTACGTTTAGAACATATACAATCGTATTGAATGAAAACACAAAATTTACATCGCAGTTAAAGCAATCCAATTTAGTTAATTGCTCGAATCAAGGAATGTCATACAAGTATAATTAAATGTAATAATGGAATAAAATAAATACATTATAAAGGAGGAACCACATAATCCAAAAGTTCATATATTTTAATTCTAGAGATTTATTATTCGTTGCTCCAGTGGAATTGGGGCAAGTGAAGAAAACGTGTTTGGCATCTTCTGTTACAGTTGGACAAGTGAAGCACTCTCCGAAATTGTTCAGTTAAATGTGAACTACCGGATCTTGTTGGGTTTGTATTAGTGGAATTCACTATTCTTTGCCTAAGTGTGTGTATAGAAATACGTATTTTTGTTTAGCAAGTAGGGGAGCAATATTTATGTCTTAGTGATCTAAATTTTTATTTTCATAAATATGTAAAATACCTTTTTCAAAAGATTGGAACCAAATTTCATGGGATAAATTCTTTTTGTTCATGAAATGATCATGGAAACGGTTTTTAGCGACATAATTTAATTAATCCATAAAATAATTGCATTCCCTCCTTCCTGGTTGTGTTTAATCCATATAGTAAAATACATATATCATATAAATTAAAATTGAAAAAACAGTAAATAGTACGGTGTAATCTCGGTAATCTGAACTGGGGTATAAAGAAAAAAAATGAATCAAAAACCACTTTAGTCAATGTCAGAAGTGGGCAACAGAGGATGATATACCGCGGCAGCAAGTCCTTCTCTTATGTCTGAGAGAAGTTTCTGCGAAAGTCTCAGCAAAAAATATAACCGACTTTTTTAATTATTGTTTTTTCTCATATTTTTGTTCTAAATATTGTTTTTTTGTAATCAATTTATTTTTTTTAAATAAAAGGAACATGGTCCGGGTGCGGTCAAATAAAAACTCAAATCTCACTTTTTCCATCTTTTAGTTTGTTTATTTATTTTTATAATTCTTTTTTTTCTGTTATTTTTTCCGTTTTGATTAATTTATTTAAACCTTTTAGTATTCTTATTTAATTTTTACGTTTCATTGTACATTTTTTAAATTTTTTATTTACTTTGTTTATTTATGTTTACAACATTTAAGTGTTTGTATCTTTTTTAGCCCTGATGAAGCCCTGCAATGTGGGCCGAAACGTTGGCTCAATATAAATTAATTAATCACTATTTGAGTTTTTCTTTGACCATAGCCAGACCATCTTCGTTTTATTCTTACGCACGGTTAATTAGCGATCTTCCAGTATTTATTTATTTTGTTTGTTTTTTTTACTTGATCTACTGCTGTGACTATTTTGTCTTTGATTTGATTTTATATTGCTATCAAATGATAAATTATTTTAATTTGTTAAACGGATCGAACGTGGGATGCGGATTACTGGAGAGAGGAAGTATGAGAGAGTGAAATAGGGAGCATAAAATTTCTAAATAAATGGAATAAGATTGTCAAATGGAATAAAATTGTTAAATTGGAGAGAAAATAGTTATAGTATATTGTATTTAGTATATAGAAGATTAATGATTGTAAGGGTAGAAAAACTAAATGTTAAATATCATGTTGATATATGTGGTATATTGATACTCGATCATGGATTGATTGATATGCTGTGTGTTATAGCTAACCAATGTATTTGGGTAGCATAGCTAAATAAAGCATTTCTCTCTTCTAACCGTCACATGTCCCATAAAATTTGTTTAAAAAAATTAATTACATTAAAAATGTTATGTACATTTATATTGTTCAATTTGTTTACACCACCTTTCCTAATAATTTCTATTATCCGAACACTACCCTGCAGCAATTACTTCGGATTGCCGAGATTACACCGTATATAAATTGGGTTGGTGGACCATCAAAAAGTCAATTCCTTATATAGGATGAGGAATATATATTTTTCTAACAGATCTATTTCATGATTCAACGCAGTGACAAACTTTTGATAGCAGTTGGGTTTGATATAACGACTGAGTACACATCAATTCGCTCTATAAAATTCTCTGAAGGGCTCACACGTGAAAGAGGAGAATTGTTGAAAGTGTTTTGAGTAAGTTGTTTGTTGGAAAAATAACTACGTTTTGTATTTGTACCACACAAGGAGAGTTATATGGTTTAGTTCCTTATTCTGGTTGAGAACATTAGGATTTTCATGAAAGCCGGATAAATGGAGATGCCACGGATAGCTACAAACTGTAAGGTTAAATTGAAAATCATCCAACTTCATATAGATGAAATTGTATCAATACCATATGAGGATATTGGAGAAGGAACCGTCACATGTTTCAAATCTACAAAAATCAGAGTAAACAGATGATTCACCTGATTTGATGATGCGATGATAATCAGTGTTTAGTTACCCAAGGTCATTAATTTACCAGGTTGCAGTTGCATAATGTGGTTTTTGCATTAATGTATGTTATAAAATAAAAACTACACATACTACTTACATATGTTAACTAACAGCCTCAACAAAGGCTCTTTCAACCATGAAACCAGAGTCCCAACCTCCAACAAAAAAAGCTGCGATATAAACACTCATACTGGGCTTTTCATAAGGACCAGTTGTGGCGGAGAAAAAAGGTATTTCCTTATCTTTGGATTTGAAAACGTAAGATCAATCATGATTTAGTCACAATAACCGACCTTGTGGCTCCTGAGGTATTTACAAACGTTATCTTTCTTAATAATTAAGGTTCAATACTGGAAGAGTTGTAAATATTTTAATGAGTTGAAGTGAAAAATTCCATTGAAATTTTTGTATTATTTTAAAACATTTCACATAATCTGTACACACTACTTAAAAATAAATAAAAATACTTTTAAATAAGTAAAAAATACTTTAAACATAATTTTATATGCAATATAACAACTATTAAAAGGCCTACCTAAGGTTTGAACAACTGTAGCACACTCAATATTCAATCAGTTGGCCTGAAATTTTGGCTACAACTTGTTATCAACCAACATTCAAAATAAAATAAGAGAATCAATTTAGAAGGAAGTTTAGGAGGAATTTCGAGTGATCACCCAAACTATTATCAGTGGGCCATAATGGTCCTTATGGCCATATGGTCATTAAGACCAGGGGTTCCACATAACACTGCCAACTTTATTATTTTATCCAAGAAAAGTTAAAAGTTAACTTTTAACACGATTGAAATCATAAAAATATTGCAGAATTAATATAATAGGAGTAAATTTAGGAGGTTACTCACATTTTGGACACACGCACGCCCTATCAAGTCGGCTGTCATACTCACCACACAATTGGTAGATATAAGTTTGACAAATGCAGGATTTTAGGTATGCAAGACCATTAATATGTCTTGGATACCTGAATATTCTCTTGACAAATAAAACAAAATCAGCTCTCATTCTTATTCTTAGCTGATAATTTTGAGTTAGAAACTGAATTATGTAATCCAAAAACTGTTCAATCCATGCAACAAAAGCCACGGCAGTCATTGGCCCCTTCTGAGTTATGATTATTCTTGTACCTATAGGCATCTCAAAGTCCTAGTCAGACTGGAGATCCATTGTCTTTGGAAGATGATCATTGGGGAGGAGGAGGTGGGGATAGCTATATTCACATCACCTTCAAGAGCTATTATGTGGACTTTTCTGCGTCCTTCTTTTGGCTGAACTTCTTGTACTACTAATTACTAACAGAACAGCATTTTTATGATGAAAAATATATTCGAAAAAAATTTGAAACAAAGTATATCTATATAGATACACAATATATAGATATAACAAAGGTGCACCTACCTTAGTCCTCATTTTAAATACAATACTATCTATTGTTGTCAACTTTGTTAAAAT
>NW_027105142.1:160653-162065 GCF_000696795.3 Halyomorpha halys | reverse complement strand
TCCTCATTTTAAATACAATACTATCTATTGTTGTCAACTTTGTTAAAATTCAATACAAATAGCCGACTAGTAGTATCAGAGCCGGGGAGAAAAAAAGGCGGTTGTTTCACCCAAATTTTTTATTACTTTGATGAAAACTATGTATAATTACTAGTCTAAATTGATAAGTCTGTCAAGAATGGGAAATATGAAATGGCGGCTGTCAATTTTACAACTGTATATTACATAATACATTCAGTAAATTTGATCTTAGTTAAAATGGAGTGTTACAGGCGTGTAGAGCAACTACCCATTGATAGCACTCTAATGACATTTTACATTAGCTGGTCTCGTGGCCATTTTCTTTTCAGGCGCCTCAGAGGATTTTCAGGAATGGAAGAGGATGCAAGATTAGAAACTAGGAGATTTGAGTGGTTAGGGAGCTTATTATGGAAGAAGTGATATCTGGTTCGGGCTAGATCGGTTACATAGGGAACATTAACGTCTTTATGTTTGATTTTCTTTGTGACAAAGTAAGAAGCATTGAGGATTTTACGAAGGATTTTGGATTGTAAGGATTGGATACGAGAGAAATCCAAAGGTTTAGTGGAGCCCTAAAGCTCAACTCCCTATGTCCAGATTGGCCTTATTACAGTCATGTAGATCAGTCTTTTGTAATGAGTTGGAAGTTTAGAACGTTTGTCTAGTAAGTGCTGTAATAGTCGAAATCGACGTGCAGTTTCCTGTCTTTTCAGTCTTGTGTGAGGATGCCTGGTTAATCGATTATCCAAATGTGGTCTGTTCGACAGGGGTAAGAGTAACATTATTAAATGAAACTGTAGGGCAGTCGGTAGGTTTACGACGAAGGGTAAAGGTGATTTGATAGGATTTGTTGGTATTTATCTAAATCCTCCAATTACGACACCATTCTTCGAGGGCTGTGATATGGGATTGGAGAGTTTGGTATACAATTAATGGGTTTTATTAACTGCGAGCACACATGTGTCATCGGAATACGTGATGAGGATAGTGTTAGGATTGGTTGGAATGTCAGCTGTATAGACGTTGTAGAGGATGGGACCAAGGACCTTGAGGAAGTCTCAAAATGCTAAAAAAAAAAATTCTTCCGGAGCTCCATATAACTACCAACAACACTAGAAAACATCATTGAAAGTAGAGTAAATTTACTAAAATATGAGCCGTAATAGAGCTATTTACGTCCGGTAGTTCTCGAGATATAGCTTTTTAAAAAGTAACATTTCATAAAAAATTTACTGAAAAATAAGTAGTTTGTGAATTCTATCTTTATCTTAAAATCGTTAAATCTATATATAAAACCAACGTACAAATGTCTGCCAGCACTCAAGTTAAACCTAGTTAAATTTACTATAAAGCAGTTTATAATGTTTATCTTCGTAGGAGTAGTAGTTTTT
>NW_027105142.1:159219-160603 GCF_000696795.3 Halyomorpha halys | reverse complement strand
CAATACAAATAGCCGACTAGTAGTATCAGAGCCGGGGAGAAAAAAGGCGGTTATTTCACCCCAATTTTTTTTTTTTTTTTTATTACTTTGATGAAAACTATGTATAATTACTAGTCTAAATTGATGAGTCTGTCAAGAATGGGGAATATGAAATGGCGGCTGTCTCAAAATGTTTTTTTGTTTAATATCTTTATTGAAATTTGCAACTGTATATTACATAATACATTCAGTAAATTTGATGTTAAAATGGAGTGTTACAGGCGTGTAGAGCAACTACCCATTGATAGCACCCTAATGACATTTTACATTAGCTGGTCTCGTGGCCATCTTCACAATCGCCTCGGAGAATTGTCAGGAATGGAAGAGGATGCAAGGTTAGAAGCTATGGGATTTGAGTGGTTAGGGAGTTTATAATGGAAGAAGTGATATCTGGTTCGGGCTAGATCGGTTACATAGGGAACATTAAGGTCTTTATGTATGATTTTATTTGTGACAAGTAAGGAGCATTGAGGATTTTACGAAGGATTTTGGATTATAAGGATTGGATACGAGAGGAATTCAAAGGTTTAGTGGAGCCCTAAAGCTCAACTCCCTATGTCCAGATTGGCCTTATTACAATCATGTAGATCAGTCTTTTGCAATGTGTTGGAAGTTTAGAACGTTTGTCTAGTAAGTGCTGTAATAGTCGAAATCGACGTGCAGTTTCCTGTCTTTTCAGTCTTGTGTGAGGATGCCAGGTTAATCGATTATCCAAATGTGGTCTGTTCGACAGGGGTAAGAGTAACATTATTAAATGAAACTGTAGGGCAGTCGGTAGATTTACGACGAAGGGTAAAAGTGATTTGATGGGATTTGTTGGTGTTTATCTAAATCCTACAATTACGACACCATTCTTCGAGGACTGTGATATGGGATTGGAGAGTTTGGTATACAATTAATGGGTTTTATTAACTGCGAGCACACATGTATCATCGGAATACGTGATGAGCATAGTGTTAGGATTGGTTGGAATGTCAGCTGTATAGACGTTGTAGAGGATGGGACCAAGGACCTTGAGGAAGTCTCAAAATGTTAAAAAAAGAAAATTCTTCCGGAGCTCCATATAACTACCAACAACACAAGAAAAGATCATTGAAAGTAGAGTAAATTTACTAAAATATGAGCCGTAATAGAGCTATTTACGTCCAGTCGTTCTCGAGATATAGCTTTTTGAAAAGCAACATTTCATAAAAAATGTACTGAAAAATCAGTAGTTAGTGAATTCTATCTTTGTCTTAAAATCGTTAAATCTATATATAAAACCATTCAACGTACAAATGTCTGCCAGCACTCAAGTTAAACCTAGTTAAATTTACTATAAAGCAGTTTATAATGTTTATCTTCG
>NW_027105142.1:147661-157614 GCF_000696795.3 Halyomorpha halys | reverse complement strand
TATAAGGAAATATGTTGGGGGTAGGAATTGACGAAGTTTATAGAGCAGACCTGGATGCCAGACTCGATCAAAAGCTTGTCCAGAAAGATGAAATAGTAATTGAGATGTTTGGAAATTTCCTGTCAGTTATATTTTTGTGGCTAGTCAATAAAACAGTTATTTATTTAAGTAATTCTTCATTCATTTATCTGTCAACAACGTAAAGTAACGCTCTGTAATGTTGAAACTTTTGTTAGTTTGTTTTATTTTTTAACGCGATTATTTCGTCTACTATGGACTAATTTATTACGAGATCTGTCATCTTATATTTTATTGGCAAAGCCCGGGAATCTAACAGACATTCCACTTTCCTGTCAGTGTCCATGAGAAATCATGCACCAACAATAATCAAGGCAAAAAGCATAATCTGATACCTAAGATCATATGGTAAAGTACAATAAATTAAACAACATAAGATTATTTAATAATTTATTTATACAATCCAATAATAGCACAATGATTATATCTACTTAAATAATATAGAAAAACAAATGATACATTATCTTACCAATAATACTACATACGAAAAAAATATTTAAAATGTAAACTCATAAACAAATTAAAAGAACAAAATTTAAATTTAAATTATATTTTATTACTGCAAATCAGTGGCGAAGTCTATATGTCTTTAAAAAACATCAAAACAATTGACATATTTTCACATCGTTTTCCACTATTCATTTTTAATTTAATTAAGAAAGAAAAAAAAAATGAGGATAATTTTTTTTAATTATATTTTTGACCTTTCTAGCGTTATAGATACAAGGAGTATAAACCAGGTTTATTGCATTTTAATAGTTGTTTTTAATATCTCATGCCTACCAGGGCTCTGTTTCATAATGAAAGCTAATAGTATTAGTTCATAGTACAAGTGTAGAACTAAGAAGAAACTAGTGTGGTAATAATACTAATACTTATTTTTTTCATTATAGGGATGACTATTAGTGATATTACAGGAATTAAAAAATACTAAAGTACGTAGTACTATTGTACAAGTCTGTGTAATTTAATTAAGATAAATCTACAAGACTAGTAGTTTTAGTTTGTACTTTATTATGAAACAGGGCCCTGGGCTTGATTAATACTGTAGGTCCAATACTCAACTGTTTCAACAAAATAGTGAGTATAGACTTGTAATTTTAGTACACATATCCAGATAATAGATATGAACTCAAGAATGCTGACATAAAATATAAAAAAGAGACTTATACCCCTTCTGGTTACCGCAATAGTTTAGTATTTTGTAACAAGGCACGAACAACAAGAGTTCTCTTATAAAATAGTTATCAAAAATAAACTGACTAAAAATTATTCAGTCATGAATATTTCATATTTTAATATCGTGAGCATTACATAGCAAACATCACTACTGTAATAAATACGAAGTTATCTTTATACCCTTCAACAGTTTCATGGTTTTGTTTATTTTGATTCTGTTGATAATGATGGTGATAGTGAAAACCTCCGGATATTTGGTTTATCGTATTCTTCCATGCTCATTCCTCTGAAGAATTTTCTCCTGTTTTCTCCATCAAAGGTACATCCTGAGAATGTTCTATGCCTCTCGACTCCTGGTAATGTTACTGATGTAAGAAGTCCTTGCCCTTTGCAGAATAGAAGAATGCTGTGCGCCACCTTTCCGGGCTGCAAAGACAAATATATCGATTTATTTTACGGCGGCATAAAATCATTGATTACACAGGACAAAATAAAAAAATAATTTTGTTTATATTTTATCTAGTTTGCTTTTGTAGGATCTATAAACAATACTTCTGATTTTAATCGAAATCTTCGCACTTTTTCAAATTGTTAATAATAAGGAGAGATTGTGAACGTTTTATCACCTATTTCGATGAAACCTTTTTTTACATGCAGAATGTAAAATGTAAAATTTTATTTGTAGTTAGGCAAGTTGAAAATGTTTGTTTTGGTAAATCATTTGTTTCTTCTTTTTTTTCCTTTATTCCATCAAAGAAAAGTTAATGTCATTACATGATAATATTAATTTCGAATATATTGTCTAATATACTTTATAAAAATTGTTGATTTTTATTAAAGAGAACAGTGTGGTAAAGAATTAAAAATAAAAACTAAGCTTATCCCATGGCAAAAATTCTTGTTTCGATCCTAGACTTAGTAGTTGTGTGATGTATTATGACATAACCAGTCATTATTAGATTTTTTCCAACATTTTTTTTTTCTTTTCTTTTAATAAGTTTTTTCGTTGGGAATATTTTTCTAGTTAAAAAAATCCTAGTCTTTAAATAAACCAAAAAAATAGCCTAATCAATAAGTCTTCTTATATTTACCATGTCCGATAGTACATCTCCTGCCCTTTCTATTTTGAGTAAAGTTGTTTGTTTTTTATCTAACTCTTTGTAGAGCTTTTCCACGACGTTTGCGTATGAACCCTTAGATCCAGTTATCAGCAGAACATCTCCTTTATAATTTTTCAGTGGCAGGTCGGTTCGGCTGAAAAAAAAAAAGCATATATAAAAAAAAAAGTTGTAAAGAAAAACATCTAAGGTATATAACACAATTAATCGAATTCCTCCAGTTAATTATATCTGGAATAACTTTTTCAGAGAAGACACTAGACCCAAAACTGATTTCTATACCAGAATAAAAATGCGAGATCATGATTTCCCTCGCTATTATCGGAATTTTCGAATGTTAAAAAAAAAATGAAATATAAATTAGTTAGAGTAAGAAAAGATAAATATTGAAAAGAAAATATATTTAAAAATATATATATGAAAAACCGTCCATGATTCAATAATAAAAATAAATAAATTATTCATAGTAAATATAACTACACCCAGTAGTTTTTTTCTAAAATGACATTCCAATAATTCTGTATTGTCTCAGGGAGAAAAAAGTAAGAATAACTAATTGATTCATATTATCATTTTATACCCACAAAAAATATTCGGGAAGATGCACTAGGTAGATGTACTAGGGTAGATGCACTTGGTATATGCATTATGATAGAAAACTAGAATTGGAAATTTTTCACGATCGCATATTCCATATATAGGCAGTTGAAAGTGAAAAAGGAAAACAGACAACCTCTTATCGGATGTTACTGTTAAACTTTCAGGTAAGGGATAAAACAAAAATATGGACAATTTTCTTCTAATGCCAATCATGTGTCATGTAAATAAAAGCAATGTTTCATAGATACTTCAGAAAATATAGCCAAATCTTTGAAACAGCGATAGCAGAGACTGAAAAAAAAATATTCATCCCAAACATACAATTTCGCGGAGAACATAAAAAAGTTATGGATTCTAAAGAAACTTGTACTTCAGCGAAGAAGCGTAATTGGTTTGGATACTAGCCGCTTTCATTTCTTTTGCAAGGGAGAGAGCCAAGAGGAAATCACAACTACTCACAACCAAGAAAATAAAGAACTAAACATTGAAAAAATAAAAATTTATTTAATTTTCATTTTTTTAAATTAAAATTAAATTAATTTATGCTATCATCTTTTGATTTTTGTATGCCTAAGAAATATATTTGCTATAACAAAATACCGTTTATCCTCAATAATCCAGGGCGAATTCTTTTGTTTTATTCCACGAATTACTTTTTATATCATTTAGCGGGTGGTATACCTATATTCTGATATATTTCTATTACACTTTACACAATTACTACTGTTGTCATAGATGATAAAATAATTTTATTCTAGAAAAAAGTCTCCTAAGATAATAAAGTAGTTCTGAGCTCCTTGGACTATATAATTTATGAAATTTAGATTTCTGCAAGGTTTATGGAATAACTTTTGAGAGTACCAATTGTGTCGATTTCTAACCATTGGTTCTTCTCTGGCACTCCTAATTCTAGAATTTCCCAAGAAATAGGGTCCTTTTGTTTACAGATTTTAATAGTAAATCAGTTGAGTGTTTGCGGCTTTAGCGCACTTGCTCAGCCTCCACTGGCTCATTACCAGTGATGCGGCGAGAGGGATGCGCTGGGATCTCTTGAGCTCTGCTCTACCCCTCACACGTGGGGGATAGAGTGGGCTCAGGGATCCTCAGGTCGATTGTGTAAATATTGTATTTATTATTTTATCATTATGTTATTTTATTTATTTATTTTTCATACAGATAGTTTGATTATGTTCATCTTGTATATTCTTTTGTTTGTATATATTTTAAGATTTTTTTTTTTTTTTTTTAATTTTTTTATTTTAGTATGTATGAGATCATTCATCACTATTATCTATTGCCCACAACTGTGTGGCTGATTGTAATATCTATCAATAAATAAATCTATAAATAAAAATAAATAAAAATAGTAAATCAAATTTTACTATTAATTCGTATTGGGCACTTATTTGATCCGATGCGTCCTGAAGGGAATAAAATGCCAAAAACGACAAAGACTTTTGGCGCCAAAAATCGAACGCTGAATTGTCTGCCATGAATAAATATAACTCGGAAATGATAATGGATTAATACAAAGAATTAAATCTGCGGTCAAAAGTGATTTTGTTGTTTAGGTTTGTTAGATTTTCTGCACTTTTTTTTTTTACAAATCGTCAAAAACCATAAAACATTGTTGTTTTAGCCATTCATGCCTTTGTACGGTGATTTATGCCAAAAAGCTTCGGATAAAAAAGGTTCTTGAAAAAAATTCATTTTAAATTCTGATTTAAAACTATCAAATTCCATTAAAAAAAAAAAAAAACTCGCAAAATATACCACACTATTATGGTTTATTTTGTTTGAGGTTTGTTTTCCACTTTTTTTTTTCCCATTGCTATGCTATCATAGTATTTCATTAATAGGAAAAACTTCGAAAGGGTTAGCCTCTTCTCACTTTTTTACGAAATTTAAAGTGACCTGCAATAAAACAATGTTACTGTCAATATTACAATTTCAAATAAAAATAATAATAAAAAAAAACGTTCTGACAGAGAAAATAACAGTCCTAAATAATCAATTATATATGGTCTTTCGCTCTAAAATGGTTAAAAATATGGATAAACCTTTGTAGATTTAAAAAAAAGTAATTATTTTAAATAATAAAAAACTTACTTCAAAAATGCATTAACATAATGTTTGACATTCTGTAAATTTATAGATCCTCTCAGTTTATGTAGAAAATCGTCAACAACCTTTTCTTTGTCTTCATTGATTTCCTTTATTAATTGCTAGAGGATAGAAAAGGAAATGTATTATCATCAAATATATACTGTGATTAAAATTTGTTAAAACCTAATCTAAAGATATACAACGTTGTTAACTTAATGTGTAAAGGATATAATGATTTTTTTTTTAATAAACACAACATAAAGCAGTGAATGGTATTATACTAACATGGCCAAATTTGTGGAATACCAAGTAATCTGAAACTGATTGGCTCACACTTCCTTCCTTTCCCTTCCAGTTGACAAACTAAAAATAAAAATTTGTTTATTAATGAAGCATCATAAATCAATATTTAATCTAATAGATGAATACATATTAATAATTAAATTAGTTATAATCTGTAAGGAACTATACAATAGCAACAAAAAAACTATCTTAATCTTATGGAAGTATATTTATATAATATCTGATGTATGACATAAATACCTATATATGTATGTATATAACTACAATTAAAATGATCGGAATGTGATATATGTTGAACGAACGATTGGCACATCTTTAAAAAAACAAAGTTTAGGATAAATGGCCAAGCGAATGCATGGGAGAACGCAATAATATGCTAAAAATAGTAAAATGGTCGATTAAAATATGGCAAACATCAAGTGGAAAAATAGAAGCAGAGAAGTCAATAAAGGACTACTTCTTCCTGAATCATGAATCACTAGCAAAATCATGAATTACATCTTTAAAGTCTATTTATTTAAGTACATCAGTTTGATGGCACTGTCTAGGCAGTTTGTAAACCGTAACCATTCCATTTCTTTGATGAATGGAGGTTTATGTTCATCTCTCTTATAGCAGAATCGGATGGTTACGTCAGGGCCTTACTAAAATAACACACGGGTATCTAATGACGCAAGTCTCACCTTTGAAGTTTGGGATGACCAATGAGTGGGTGGGACTCAGGTATTAATTCCGCAAGAACTTTTGAGTGGAATTGAGGGGTATTGTAAATATTGTACCAATGTAATCCGTTTATACTGTCTAGTAAAATAGATTATTATGCTGCGTGTTATAGCAGCCCACTGTATTTGAGCAGCATTACTTCATGTCAATAAAGCATTTCTCTCTTTTTCACTGCTGCAAAATTGAGAGCGTTCTTCATTGACGTTGTAACTGATTGGCACCTTGGCAAGCTTTGACTCCATATATCGACAAACCTTTTCGTTAATCTGGAACTTAAAATTTCAGCTCGTTTCCAGCGAGAAACACTATGTTTAACCTACTTTTTCTAAGCTATAGAGCCGACTTTAATCAAGTTGGGCCCCGAGCACTAAAAGACAACGGGTCCTTCGGATCAGAGATTTTGATCTTCCAATTATTTTCTGAACAATTTTAAGTACTTAAAATCATTAGTTTATTTTCTATTTTATAAATAAAAACATTTAAAAAAGAATTACAAGAGATACTTCGCAAAATCATGAATTACTTCATTAAAGTTTATTTATTTAAGTACATCAGTTTCTATCAACTTAAGTGACAAACTGCTCAATTTTTCGTGAAATAAATCGAACTTCTCAGTCTATTCTTGACTCATTATAAATAATTGATCATAGGAGATTGCAGTTCAAGGTATAATTATTACTGTCTAGGCAGTGTGCAAACCGCAACCTGCCCATTTCTTTGATGAATGGAGGTTTGTGGTCATCTCTCTTTGAGCAGAATATGAATTGGATGGTTAAGTAAGAGTCTATCTAGATCCTGGCACCATGTGAATAAGATATGTCGACGTATACTGAGTTAACATGCCAGGTAAGAGTAAGGATAAGCGCAGGAAAAATCTCCTAACATCTTTTGGCAAAAACCTAGTAAGAGGATGCATCATGTTATGAAAAAGATCCAGAACTATGATCTTTGATCACAATATGACTATGTTGACTATCGCACTCAATCAAGCTATTTTCTCAATCATAGGACGACCTTATTCAAGATCAACAAGGGCTAGAATATTTTTAGAAATAATTAACAGAGTTTCTGTGTAAATGGCTTCTCTTCTAGTTGAATAATGAAAAAATGGACAGAAGGGCATTTAAAAAATGCATTGATAGCAATTGATTTATTGAAAGAATAAATTTCGTCCTACAAAGACTGAGTTTTTTGGAGTCCCTAGGCGCACTCTGAGAAGATACAATTCATTTCCAACAATATCTAATTCGAAATTGGGTAGGAGGGCAGTTCTTTCTGAATTTGATGAAATGGAACTAGTACACAGGATTCACTGGTTTGCTGATGTGGGGATGCCATTGACCTCCAAGTGTCAGAGGAGTGTTTTCACTCTTGTATGCATGAAAGGCTTAAAACATCCATTTGCCCTTCATGTGTCAAACTTATGTCCACCAATTGTGAGGTGGGTAAAACACCCTACTTGAAAGGGTGTATGTGTGTCCAGAATGTGAATAGTAACCTCCTAAAATTATTAATACTTTTTGCAATAAATCCTTTTATGATTTGAACCATGTTGAAATTGAATTTAGATTTTTCCTTGGTAACAAAGTAATGTTGACCATGTAGGCCATATTTGGGACCATTAGTCTTAATATGGCCAATTGATAATTGTTCGGAAGAAACCCCAAAATTCTTCCTAAACTCCCTTCTTAATTAAATTCCTTATTTTATTTTGAAATTAAATAGATTACTCAAGCTGTAGGAACAATTTCAGACTAATTGATGGAATATTGAGTGGGCCAGAGCTGATCAAACCTTTGGTAGGCCATAATTGGACCACCCACCTTATCTATATTTCATAAAATTAGAAACTAATGTATTGGTTCCACAAAGAAATAGAAATAAAATTATTTTTATCTAAGTGTTGTAAAGATATATAATTTATTTTTTTTCATACCTTAGCTCTAAAATTTTCTTTTACTGTTGTAGAAGAGCCTGTGCAGTTAATTAATATGAGCCCCAATGTTCTACTAGGATTGGCTATTCCAAACCGAGCAATAACGTTAGCACCAGCTCCTTCTCCTAAGCCTACGACATATTTAACCTGCAGGAAATCCAAAACTGTAACGAGATCCTCACCAAGTGTTTGGAGGGTAGGGAATTTTCTGAAATGGTTAAAAACAAAATGAGTACTTCATTATTAGATTTCAGGAAGATAATATTTAACCTATATGTTCAATATTAAACATGTTAAATTTTTCATATTTAAAAAAAAAAAGTGTTAGGTGACAGTTATTTCTATTAGGGTTGTCCATAGCTCAGGTGGTTGAGACGTAGGTCTTTGCAGCGTTCTCGCTCTCGTTCCCAGAACTGCAGGGTGCTTTGGATCAACCTTTTTCATTTCTGTGGTGGTCCCATGAAATGAAAACTTGACACCCCACTAAGGTTAGAATAGACTGGTTACCTCCAGATTAGCCCCCCCCTTCCATATGTCAGATATGACCAGGAAGGGATCATAAAAGATAAAAAAAGTCATTTTCAATACAAGTGTATAATAAAAATCCATACACAGGTTGACTCAGTATCAGGATCAGTAGACTACACCCCATGAGGTGATTGTAAACCTCATTTGTAAAAAAAAAAAAAACAGAGTGTATATATATTTTTTTTTTAACTAATTTTTATATGAAAAAGATTAAAATCAATGGTGGCCAAATGTGGCTCCCATTAAAATTTTATATTTAGTTTTTCCCTGAATTATTTGTAATGCGCAGGTGCACAAACTGTATTAGAATGTCCATATGATGAACGGGATCATATCAGTAGTAAGAATGAAATAGGATATTTGGTACAAAATTTTACTAATGATCATTGTACTCCATAATTAAATTTCTGAAATGGAAACATTGTTCACAGTTTTTTTAAACATTGTTCATAATGTAAATAATAAATATTATTAATTATGTAAATAATACATGTAAATGACCATTTACATATAATTATTGTGGTTGTGGTAACAAATTTGATGTTGATGTAGCTAAGTTATTAGAAAATATTCTAGGATCAAGATCTTACATGTTTCTCAATTTTTATTTTCATCAAATAAAACTTTTTTTTTTAAATCTTTAGGCACATATCTATGAAATATGAAAATACAGACCATTTGTTCTGAAAATCTAACTGACCCCTGGTATAGTTCACATGATACCTTTGAAGATTTTCATGGCCAGAAGCTCCAAAAGAGAATACAAAATTTAGATAAACTACGTATATGTGTCTGAACTTCATATATAATGATAAATGTCTTGTATTAAACAAGTTCTTTATTACATTAGAGTAACACATAAATTACTGAATAATATATATTTAAAATACAATGTAATACCTTCTTTTATGTTAAATTTGTAACATTATAAAACAAAAGGGAGGGTATTTTATTTTATTTTACAACTAATCTGTTGTCATAGAGAATGAAGGCACAAATAAATTAATAATTTTTTTTCTTAATGTTATTTTAACTTACGATTCAGACAATGCTTCGGCATTATCTTCATGTCCTGGAGCATCGATATGTATGAAAATTGATCTTTCCTTAATTTCATTCATGCATGGCTTATTTATAAAATCCTCTATGGCATAATCTGAAAATATTGTACCGCAAATAACATTAAGACATTTTTCAATATTAATTCATATCATTAATAAAAATTTTTGGTAACTGAAATCAAGCATACATGTGTATTAAAAAATTAAAATCTGTACCCCTTCAACCCACGAAGGGTCAGGGATTCAGAACTTTGTAAAGAAGTACTGTTACTAAACCAACGGTTGTGCAAGGAGGTGATTTGGTCAGAATTATATATATAT
>NW_027105142.1:141442-147611 GCF_000696795.3 Halyomorpha halys | reverse complement strand
TATAATTGTATCTTGTTAAATTTTAATTTGAACATCAACATTTTGAAGCTTTAGAACACATAAAGTGTACTATTATATATATATATAACTTTTTAACTTATAAATTATTCTTTACTGCATTACATCTTAAACTAAGTTCAATTATTTTATTTTTCCTCATACAGATAATTATTTTTATCTAGTAGCATTAACTTTCAGTAGTTAAATCAATTTATAAAGCCCATCAGCTATTTAATGTAGACTTATGCTATATTATAAGTTTTTATAATTATTGTTAGTCTGTCATTTGAGTTTTCCTTATTTTCATCTGCATTGGTATTTTATTATGTCTTTTTAAAAATTTCTGCATTTTCAGTTTTAAAGAATGATCAAATCTAACTCTTTCTACAAAACATCATAGTTTGATATGATACAATATATGATAACAATAGGTATTGCCTTGCAGGAATGCTTCTTGATAATATTCTGAAGTTGGCACACACTTAATATTATATGTTTTGTGATATTAATTTTGAAAAAATGTCTTATCCTGAGGAGTAACATACACGACTAAGGGGTGATATAACGAAATAAAGTACCTGTATTAATAGTAGTAATACTTATAGAAAATATTTATTCTATACTTATCAGTCTTAAGTTTTTGATCATAAACGATTTTCAACTTAAATATAAACATAGTTTGATCCTCTAAGAAAAACTTCACATTTAATATGATAATAAAACCCAACATAGAACACAATATTCAATGGCATAAACAAATATTATGTTGAAAATCTTATATAAAAAATACCATATATTTAATTGGGATCTAAAGAAACATAATGAAGCTTTTAATACTATTATTTTTTTTCTGAAGATGAACTGACTTCATTAGAAAAAACATTCCCATAACACCAAGAAAAACAAACAGGAAAAGTACCAAACAGGATGAAGAGATTTGTTGCATCTACTGCTATTTCACTTCATTTTGGTTGGGAGATGAAATTATCACTCTTCTCTTTTTTATGGAAAATTTAGGCCATGAAAGAAGAATAATAATGCCTTGTTTATTAAGTTCACAAACATCAGTGTCCTAGGTCATCGCTAGCCTAGACTGCGGGCGGAACCAGTTCGAATCCCCCAGGCTGGATTCGAACTTAGTGTTTAGAATTTATGTTAAATCATAACAGTTACAAAATCATAACACATCTTCCTACAGCTTATAAAACAACACTCCTTACAAAAAAGCTTTATAATATGAAAATATTTTGAGAGACCAATTAGAAAGGATGAAGAAGAAATAGTATACCAGAAAAACAATAAGAATCATATCAAACTTTATTTGTGTATTTCAGAAAGATATAGGATTCAGCAATCTGGTTTAAATAGACAATGTAAACCACCAGCAGTTTTTTGGCTATAAATTGAAAGATATATCATTACTTGTCAATTACTGAATAAAATTAAACCAAATACATTATGGAAGATGAAACTAAACTGATCTTATAGAAAGTTGTTGCTTGACATCATACTATTCATTATTTCATTTACTTTTTCTATGCTGTGGGTTTCATCACCATCTATTCAAAATCAAACATTTTAATCTAGTTTCTCAATCCAAAGTTTTATCCACTTGGAAGAAAATGATGCGATCACTTTTAGAATTTTAAGTAATAACTTGCAAAGAAAGTAAGCAAAAACAAAGTATATTGTTTAAAAGGGATTAGAAGGCAATATGGTAAGCAGTGAAATGGAAAAAAAAATATCCCTAGAAATCAATCATTGAAGGTAGTGTTATTTTGTTGATTTCTTATTGTTTTTTTTTTTCATTGAAAATTAACCTATAATTTTAATCTGGAATTTCCTCTTATATGTTATGTCTATTTTTTACTTCATTGAAGTCATCCAAGTATGCATTTATCATCAAAAATGCTAAAATATTCACAATATAATGTGGCTAATTGCTTCTGAGTAACCTCAATTGTAAAGATATTTGATACTTTTTTTTTTAATTCCTATCAATAAAATATTCAATTGCATAGAAATCCATATCTTGTTCATCACATCCTCAAAAAATGATCTACTTACTGATATAAAAGATGGTGTAACTATTACAAATAAACTCCTCTTTCATCTCACATGTATAATAAAAACTCATAGAATTTTCAAAAAATTTCTTTTTTATATACATTAATAAAGCCTCCTTTGATATACAATTGAGAGAATTGGTTTCTATTGAGTATTCAGAAATGCACAAATGAGAGATATGAAAGAAAATCCATACAAATGAAAACTTGAGAGTCCATGAATCACAGCATCCAAGTAAGGAAAAGATAAAATTACTAATGGAAAGTCATCGAAAGACCAAAAACATCTGTAAAGTCAACAAGGAAATACTTACTCTGAGAAATTAATTTGCAGTAAATAATGAATTATATATAGAATTGGTATAATATTTTTTCTAGCAAGTGATTTGATCATTGATTAATTTTGTTAACATATTCCAATAGATTAATTTAAAGCAAAAAAAAAACTCAAGCTTGTAACAATAAACTCAAATTTTTAATAAACCTGATTGATTTGTCAATTTAGAAGATAATTTAAATAGTTTTTAAACTTGGAAATATCAGGAGCTAATAAATTATAATTATGTTGGCATAAGATATATCATCAAAGAAATTATATTTTAATAATTTGTCATTGTCTTTTCTTGATTTGCAGAATATAACAATTGCTTATTCCTTTGCTTTTTAGCAAGTGAGTTTTCATTAACGCAATTAAATAAAAAAGAAGATAAAAATTATCTTTACCAGGTTTCGGGTTTTCTAGGGAAAATAAATTAACTTACGATTGCACCCTAGGTCATGAACTGTAAGAAATGTTGCCCTTTTATCCTGCTGAGAAATATCTCCCTGAAAAAATTGTAAATTGATGAATAAAATGAAAAGATATAATAAATGTGTAAATAAATAAATTTAGTTTCTATATAAATTAATTAAACCTAATTGATTACAGTTTCATTTTTTACTGAATCAATATAGGAAATTTTACTTCTTTTATAATTTTAAATAATTGGGTGCAATCATATTTTTTAAAAAATCATGTCATAGTTTATATGAAACAAATTAAGAGTATAATACCTAAAAATTTAATTATAATTAAAAGAAACAATATAATTAAATGTAAATTCTTCATATAGAATGTATATCTGAAATTGGAATTTTGACATATTAATATTTTTGCCTTGATTTACTTATTATTGTTGATGATAACACCCTATATTAAATTATTGATTTTATCTTTGTGAATTAATTTATTATATATTTGTATATAGTCAGTGTGCACTACAATTTTCCAATTACACTGTAAATATATTTTTGGAAAAAAAAACTATATAAAAATAAAAATTTTTATTTTAACACTAGCTTTATGGAAAAAAATATACACCTGTTTTAATAAAAGCTGTCCAATCCATTGGTACATTAATATGTTATATTTAACAAAATTAATTTTTTTTTTTTTATATATATTTTAAAAGAACATTTCTTGTTAAATTTTAATTTGAACATCAACATTTTGAAGCTTTAGAACACATAAAGTGTACTATAGTAGTGGATACCAAAAATAATGAATTGTTTGTGATTAGTTCTATTTAAATATTATTTGTTTTATAGATCAAGCCAAGATATTCAATAATTTTTACTTTTATTTACCATTTCTAATAAACTAGCTTTACTTCTAAGATTAGTAGAAAAAAAATCACATATATATATACACGTACATAATTAGTAGCATTACCTGAACATGAACAGTTATATCACCACTTTTTTCTGTAGGTACCAAGTATTTCTAGAAAAATGAAAAAAAAAAATTAACAGTTATGAATTCTTCACAGTTTTACACAAAATTTATTCAACAATTTCTTTCCTAAATTAATTAAATGTGAAATTTAATAATGCAGGATTAAATGTGAAATTTAATAATGCAGGATTAAATGTGAAATTTAATAATGCAAATAAATAAAACTCTTAAATATAACTGAATAAATATGTCCTTTTCATTTCAACCCAGGTGTCTTAGGTGAGGAAAAAAAAAAACATTCAGCTTAAAAAAAGTAACATTAATTTACACCACTGCACTTCACGAATTTTACCACATAAATAATTTGTTGGACTAGAATGTTTCGAAGTACAGTGGAAACAGTTTTTAAGGGGGTATTGCAACAGAAGTCTTGATTACAAATATGGTACTAAGATTAATAATTTTTAAATGATTAATTTAATTAAAATCTAGATAGTTATTAAATTAAGGAAAAACCACTTAATTTTTGCTGATGGCTCTTAATAGATTCCTTAGTTAAATGTTGTTCAGTTTCAACTCCTTGGATATTAATACCTTTTATTTTTATTTGATAAAAGTTTTAAAAAACATTTCTCTCTAAATGATAAATGATATAATGCAATTAATATGTTTTTTTATTATCCTTGCCAATGAGGCTCTCCTTCACTTGACTTTTTGCAACCTAATATTAGTATTGAAAGTGATAGGTAGTATTTTTGTTTCTTTTTTTTTTTTAATAAAAATTCAATAATGATTTTGATTGATGAATATGCAAAAAATTAATTACTGTTGTTGATTTAAATATCATAATAATTTACAGTAAAGCATAAGACTATATTAAAACACATTAAATATAATCAATTACCTATTGTCTGTTTGTAAATCTATTCTTTATGTAATAATCTTAATTTAAAATTTTAACTCCATTTCAACAATAGCGTTTGATGAAATTTTTGTGAATATAACTTTCTCAATGAAAAAAAGAACAATAGTCATTGCGAAGAGTTCTTAAGCAATTAATTTGTTTTCTTTTGGTAGTAACAAAATATATTCCTCAAAATAAAGAAATATAATATATTTTGCTATACATTCATATATATTCTATTTTTAACTAATTTTCCTATCTCCTCCAATCTAAAATTGAGGCATTTGGAGGAAATATTTCAAGGAAATCATAGGAATTTTTAAAGTTATATCAATAACTAACTTTCTATTTATGGCTGAAATCACTTTTTATTAGACCTCTGAAATCAATATTAAAACTTCAGAAATTCAAACTGACAAGAAATATTAGCAGTTCTACAAAATATTTAAGTAACTTTTATTGTAGATACATTTCTTTGAAATGTATACATTGAGATACTTATTTCATAAATCTTTTAAATTAATGTTTTGATATATTTGCAATATGATTGTGATCAAATATAAGAATAATAAAAATCAATATATACCTATATATAATTGTATTTCCTTAACCTTACTTACTGTTGTAAACATTTAAGAATTAGAAAAATATACTCATGGCTGCTTGATATTTTTTTTTTTTCATGAAATTAAATATTTTTTTAATTATCTTAATATTTTTCTGTCTAACAGGATAATTTTTTTTGGCAACATTTTGAATAAAAAGGTTTGTTTGCCCTCTTAGCTCAGGTCTCTCTGAGCTATTAATATGTACTTATATATTTTATTCAAACATTCATTGAATTGAAGGGAATGAATTTGGCAAGTTGGCCTGTTTCTTAAACCAATTTTTTGTACACTACCAAGGAGTATTTTAGTTTAGTATTTGTCTAACATATTAAATTGGAGGAAAATCCATAAAAATAAAAAATTGATAAAAGAAATAATATAAAATAACTTTTAATGTCATATCTCTGTAATCAATATTAAACCGCAGTAGTTAAAATTGACAAGAATAATTTAATGGAAAATATTAGTAGTTCTATAAAATATGTATCTATGAATTCCAATTCACTAATCTTTGTTTACTGATATAAACATTTTAGATTTAGAAAATAAATTCCTCAGAGTGGTGATGAAACGATATTTCATTTTCCTTAATATTATTATTTTATTTCATTTAATTTTTAAAACATTATATCTCTTTAATTTGATTTTTCATAGACACTTTCAATACATAAAATTAATAAAGAATATTTTGGTGTTCACCCATTTTAAAAAAAAAATTATAGATACAATGGCCAGAGGAGTGGAGAAGGCAGTCTACCCTAAACACAAGGGGAGGCTTTTCTGTACATTACAGTTGTAAAAGTATATAATGTAAATGATAACATATCATCAGGCAACAGGGACCAAAATCAAGTGATACTTCTGAGAAAATTAGGTA
>NW_027105142.1:136480-140824 GCF_000696795.3 Halyomorpha halys | reverse complement strand
TCAGCCAACAGGGACCAAAATCAAGTGATACTTCTGAGAAAATTAGGTATTTTACTATCAACCTGTTTCTAAGCCAAATATTTGCTTAATTTTATTAGTTAAGCTACTAATAGTAGTTAAGTTACTAATAAAACTTTATTAGTTTTATAGTACATTTCAGTTGTAAAAGTATATAATGTAAATGATAACATATCATCAGGCAACAGGGACCAAAATGAAGTGATACTTCTGAGAAAATTAGGTATTTTACTATCAACCTGTTTCTAAGCCAAATATTTGCTTAACTTTATTAGTTAAGTTACTAATAGTAGTTAAGTTACTTATAAAACTTTATTAGTTTTATAGTACATTACAGTTGTAAAAGTATATGATGTAAATGATAACATATCATCAGCCAACAGGGACAAGTGATACTTCTGACAAAATGAGGTATTTTACTATCAGCCTATTTCTAAGCTAAATATATGCTTAATAATTGACAAAATTGTTGAATTATCAATAACTAATTAATGAATACTGACAGTTTCACAATTTTGCAAATAGTTATAATCATTACTCACCACTAATCCAGTTAGCTGCCTCATTCTACTTTTTCTTCCCAGAAGTCATTAGTCTATGGAAACGGTATAATGAAGGTAAAGAAAGGACAAATTGGACAAATTTAAACTTACCGATTTTGGGGAGGGGAAGGTACAATATCAAAGATACAATATCAAAGAAGGGACAACATCAAAAATAAAGTTTTTCTAGGCCCCAAATCGTCTACCAACGCCAGTTAATAGATATACTATTGATGAATTTAGTCTACCAGTACCTGATATTACAACTTCACAACCTAACGGAACATAAAGTCAAAATTCCAAATCTGTAACATTTTAAAAGAAATAGTACGCAATTAATTTGTTCTATTTTTAGTTTAACATTAATCCAAGAGCCTTGAATTGAGTTTCGAATTATTTTTAAATCAAATGTTGTCCCGTTTATTAAAAAAAATCAGTTTTGGAGGCCTTCCGCTACCGGATCATTTCGACGAACATTCTAATTCTTCAACATTTCCGGATTATGTTAAATATTGCGGAAAAAATTGTACACAAAATTTTGTTGAATTGGTTTGTATACCTTTTTTTTTACAAAATCTATGAACAAAAAGTCGAAATAATTTGATAAATAACGACAGTGATAATGACCCAAAAACGATCATAGTGTATTAGTTAAATGAAATAAAAATCAGATGCTTCTAATAATTAAAATATGGTCTACTTAAAAAACAATTATAATTGAAAATTGATCAATCCTCGCCAGCCCGCTGTAAGCATGTGAACCCAACCAACTTGGCCCATGACAAAATTTTTAAACTAGGCAATACTTAAGTCATTACTACTGTAATCTACTTGCCAGAAACAGAAGGCGTATCTAAAAAATAATTGTAAACTCCATTTCAGAAATAAAAAATAAATAAATATAAGAGTTATGAACAATTAAACCGTAATTGTAGATAACTATTACATTAATTTAATTGGACTTGAAATATATCCTAATGTTAAAACTATAAATACAACCACTAAAATATGTCCATGAAAGCTAGTATGATCCGGTTAAATCCACGACAAATGGATTCATTACCATGTCAGTTTCATTGGAAATAAATCATAGAGTTGAGAACACGCAATCGTGTTGTTGGTGATTTATCACTGGTCCATCACCACTACAGTAATAATCATAAAAGTAAGTGTAAAATAGGTTGTTATCTGAGTTTTTTGGTCTAGCGTTGTATAAATGACTTACTAAACAAGCGTTAGCACTCCTAATTAATTTCACTATCAATAAATAGTCTTAGCTGGTAGAAAAAATATTATTAGCTATAGCCACATTCATACTGAACGGCTAATGATTGAAAAAGATTGACAAAAAAAAAAGTTTGTAGTGTATCAAAACCGAATGCTCAATAAAATAAACTATCTATGTTATAAGTGTGGTAGTCTGTATAATAGATCCTGTACATAGTATAATATACACTATAGTAGTTTATAAAAAAATAATTGTTCTGTAAATAGAACTATAGATTTAAACAGCTAAATTACTGGCTCGTTGCCATAATGTTTATTTTTTTGTGGAAAAGGAAATCGAAAAAGTTTTTTTTTTTTAATTTATTTTTAAAGAGATGGCATTCATAAATTTTTGCGTTTATAAAACGCGGAGAGTATTATTTAGCTATTCATTTAAAAACTGCCAAAATCAAGAAATCGCAGAAATATTGATCGGACAGTTACTTTATTCTATAACAGTTCCTAATTTCCAGTTTCCTTCTTGATTAATAATTTTTTTTTTTTTTTTTTTTTTTTTTATCCTAAAATCTCATTGTGAAGTACGGAGTCAATCAGTGCATCAGACACTGTTTTGAAATGTTTTCTCTAAATCGTCAAACATTTAAACCAAACGAAACTAAAGGATCCTTCCACATCAAAGATCCCCATGATCTCAAGATCACTCCAAGAAAGAAAAAACAAACATTCGTGAAGTCGTCTATCCTTTGCTACTGGCAGCCAGCGGTAGATAGCGCTCAATGTCTCTATCCGAGCTGCAGGACTTATAGCAGTGAAGTTTGCCACAAGACTAAATTATACTAAATAAGTACAGCTTCAACGACCACATCCATCCAGGTAGTTCTGAACTCAGATGCAGCTGACTGCGACCGAACTCACACGCTATCAACACTTGCACGGTAAACTGAGGTGTAAGGAACACTACTTATGGCATGTTAACGAAACAGACGCTGTAGTTAAAAAATATAAAAATATCTCACATTAACACAATTCCTTCTGAATTGAATTTATTAATTTATTTATATAGTGTAAAATTAGCATTTTAATTCGTAAATTAAATAACAAAAAAAGATAAATTGATAACACAACAATTCATATAATTCCGATTAACTCAAGTTAAATAAAAAAATAAAAATATCCAGGTTTAAAAGGTGTAATTATTAATTTTTTTTCACAATAACTGTAATATTATGAATAAAACTAATTAAAAAATATATAAATTCAATTTTAGTATTTATATTAATTACTAATAGTGAATATATTCTGATTTACAGCTTTTAGGCGTAGACCCATTTCCAATAGAACTGTTGCTTTATTATTAGAAAATGGACTTTTGCCAAGTTCTGGTCGGACGTCGGTATAGTCTTGTTTACACAACATCCCTTTTTTCTGTCTTCCTAGTCATTAACTGCTGAAAATTCAGCTAGGAATAAACGTACTGTATAATAATACGGACAGGATTGTTCATTCAATTCATTTGTTAAATTTATCTAAAAATGATTTCTAAAACAAAAATATATATGTGTTAGTGTATAAATAAATGCACAGCACACACACACACACACGTATATATATATCCTACATCTCCTAGGTCCTATCCTTGAAGTAGTCATGAATGATACTCCTGAGGTATTCAGGGACGTTCATTATCAGCAGAGCATCCAGGATGCAGCTCCATCTTGCTGTGTTAAAGGCATTCCTTACATCCATCGTGACAATAGCACAATAGCATTTTGCGCCTCTTCTCCACCTCTTCCCTGCTATAGCCTTCCTGCCCTTTTCCACCACCAACGTGATAGCATCTACTGTGGATCTCGCTTTCCGGAAGCCAAATTGATTCCTGGAGAGACCTGCCACTCCTTCTGTAAACTTTTGTAGCCTATTTGCTATGAGCTTCTCTAAAGCCTTCCCAGCTGTATCCAGCAGCCAAATCGGTCGATAGGCTGAAGGTTCTGATGGCCTTCCTTTGCTCTTTGGGATCAGAACCAGGCGTTGCCTTTTCCATGGTGAGGGAAAGGATCCCTCACGCAAGCAGGAATTAAAGACATCCAGAAAGAGATCTGATCTGGTTTCCATTGCCTCCTTCAGTACTACATTCGGAATACCGTCTAGGCCTCAATTTGATAGCTCGCCGGAATTCTCGCCTCTGATCCTTGTATTCCTCCTGGAATTGCTGAAACAGCGGGCTGCCTCTCACTCCATCATGATTTGGAACGATTCCCTGTCAAACGTCCTGATTTTCCAGCGAACCGCACACCTCTCACGCCTAATGACCCTTGGTTCGCGGTTCTATATTGTGGTTAGGATAGGCTAGTGATCACTGTGTGTGTACACTTTACTGACCTACCAACTAGTAGTTGGCAGGATGATGTCACTAACAAACGTGAGGTCAATTTCCGAACACCTTCCTCCTCTCATGAACGTATGCTCCGAAGGGAGCAAGGGAGGTAGGGAGGTAGGGAGGGAGGGAGGGAGGGAGGGAGAGAGGGAGAGAGAGAGAGAGAGAGAGAGAGAGAGAGAG
>NW_027105142.1:135802-136370 GCF_000696795.3 Halyomorpha halys | reverse complement strand
GAGAGAGAGAGAGAGAGAGAGAGAGAGAGAGAGAGAGAGGATAAAGAGGGGGGGACATTTTATTTGTTGTCCTAGTAATAAGTAATGTAGTATTATACATGTTACTTGCTCGTGTTTTGTGTTTTGATTGTGTTAGTATTGTTTTGGATGTTTTTAAAACTAACAAAGCGATGGATGACACTAATAATAATAAGTTAATGACAGTCGTCAATTAGCTCATATTGATTCTCTTCCTCACAAGTTAAAAGATCAGCAAGACATTAAGTTGGCATACAACTTCCCCTTTTCACTCAAATTAGGCATGTAGTAATAAATTACATAAATCAAAACTTTCTAGCAAACAATAATATGAAGTTTTGTAAGGAAAGGTCATAAAACAGGTTGCACAGAAAATTCACAAGGAGATGTTATACATTTAACATGACTTTAAATAACGCTGCTCACAATCCTATACTTATAATATTTAACATTGTAAAACATTTTACATCAAACACAATATCATTAATACCGCGACAAATGACTTCAATATTTAACATGCTTTAATTTTGTTTAAATGATCCAGATTTGA
>NW_027105142.1:134985-135642 GCF_000696795.3 Halyomorpha halys | reverse complement strand
TTAGCTTTTAGGTTAGAATTCATATTTTTGAAAAAACATTCTGGAAATCAATTAGTTGAAAAACAAGAATGTAAACTATTAAATTATGTAAATATTAAAAGTATAAGAACAAATAGTTCTTTTTTCATAATGGAGACCAACTACTTGTGATATTATAAGGGTTATCTGATAGTAAGTCAGATTTTAAGACGATTTCATACTCATTTTGACAAATTATAATTCTACAATAAAAATGTATTCTATTTATTTTAATTTTCCAGTCATATAGGTCAAATCTACATTTTCGATAAAAATTTAACTTATCTATATCATAATGATATATTCCCATAAAGGTTTCTAAGCCATAACTTTCCAGAAGTGGATTTAGTGACTTCTGATAGAAAACTAATCAAGTATAAATCGAATATTCATCATTTTCTTCCACTCAGTTGCTTCTTGTAATTTTTATATTCAATATTTTTTTTTAGTTTTTCCAAGATTCCCTTGGTATCAAAGTTAACCAAACCACACCCTTTGTCCTAACAGGAACATCATCCATTTAAGACTTTAAGGAAATTTCGTATTGTTGGTCGAATTTTGAAAGCGGAGTTCTTTTAAGTAACGTTAAGTTGTTACGCCTTCAGTGAGAGATTGGCAGTGTTATATAGTATGTTTATT
>NW_027105142.1:131981-134935 GCF_000696795.3 Halyomorpha halys | reverse complement strand
ATTATCAGCAGAGCATCCAGGATGCAGCTCCATCTTGCTGTGTTAAAGGCATTCCTTACATCCATCGTGACAATAGCATTTTGCGCCTCTTCTCCATCTCTTCCCTGCTATAGCCTTCCTGGCCTTTTCCACCGCCAACGTAATAGGATCTACTGTGGATCTCGCTTTCCGGAAGCCAAATTGATTCCTGGAGAGACCTGCCACTCCTTCTGTGACCTCTTGTAGCGTATTTGCAATGAGCTTCTCTAAAGCCTTCCCAGCAATTAGGTCGTTCCACCAATAAACCGGAAGTCTACCGTTACCTATATTGGAACGAATCATAGCCGCGTCGCACGCATTGTAGACTAGGCCCATTACCTGTCGAACCTTGTCCTTCGCAGTGTCTGACAAATTACATTGGGCCTCCATCATGATTTAGAACGATTCCTGGTCAAACGTCCTGGTTTTCCAGCGAACCGCACACCTCTCACGCCTAATGACCCTTGGTTCGCGGTTCCATATTGTGGTCAGGATAGGCTAGTGATCACTGTGTGTGTACACTTCGCTGACCTGCCAACTACTAGTTGGCAGGAGGATGTCACTAACAAACGAGAGGTCAATTTCCGAATACCTTCCTCCTCTCATGAACGTAGGCTCCGACCCAGTATTATATATACGAAGCGGCTTGCGTGGCGGCCAGGATGCCACCGATTGAGCTGATCGCCGATAAGAGGAGCCGCTCTTATAATAGTGTTGACTATATTCCCAGAGACGTATTAAGAAAGGAGACTCTAAGAAAATGCCTACGTCGCTGGAATATGGCATTCAGTGGAAGGTGGACGCACAGGCTGGTGCCCAATATCGAGGCCTGGGTGAATAGGAACCACGGTGAGGTAGACTATTATATCAGCCAGTTAATCACAGGGCATGGTTGCCCGATGGTTGCTTCCGAGCCTACCAGTATAGTTTTAAGCTCGATGAGACTGGAGAATGTCCATTGAGCCCAGGAATGGAAGAGATTGCAGGACACGTTTTCTTCTCTCTAAATCGTCAAACATTTAAACCAAACGAAACTAAAGGATCCTTCCACATCAAAGATCCCCATGATCTCAAGATCACTCCAAGAAAGAAAAAACAAACATTCGTGAAGTCGTCTATCCTTTACTACTGGCAGCCAGCGGTAGATAGCGCTCAATGTCTCTATCCGAGCTGCAGGACTTATAGCAGTGAAGTTTGCCACAAGACTAAATTATACTAAATAAGTACAGCTTCAACGACCACATCCATCCAGGTAGTTCTGAACTCAGATGCAGCTGACTGCGACCGAACTCACACGCTATCAACACTTGCACGGTAAACTGAGGTGTAAGGAACACTACTTATGGCATGTTAACGAAACAGACGCTGTAGTTAAAAAATATAAAAATATCTCACATTAACACAATTCCTTCTGAATTGAATTTATTAATTTATTTATATAGTGTAAAATTAGCATTTTAATTCGTAAATTAAATAACAAAAAAAGATAAATTGATAACACAACAATTCATATAATTCCGATTAACTCAAGTTAAATAAAAAAATAAAAATATCCAGGTTTAAAAGGTGTAATTATTAATTTTTTTTCACAATAACTGTAATATTATGAATAAAACTAATTAAAAAATATATAAATTCAATTTTAGTATTTATATTAATTACTAATAGTGAATATATTCTGATTTACAGCTTTTAGGCGTAGACCCATTTCCAATAGAACTGTTGCTTTATTATTAGAAAATGGACTTTTGCCAAGTTCTGGTCGGACGTCGGTATAGTCTTGTTTACACAACATCCCTTTTTTCTGTCTTCCTAGTCATTAACTGCTGAAAATTCAGCTAGGAATAAACGTACTGTATAATAATACGGACAGGATTGTTCATTCAATTCATTTGTTAAATTTATCTAAAAATGATTTCTAAAACAAAAATATATATGTGTTAGTGTATAAATAAATGCACAGCACACACACACACACACGTATATATATATCCTACATCTCCTAGGTCCTATCCTTGAAGTAGTCATGAATGATACTCCTGAGGTATTCAGGGACGTTCATTATCAGCAGAGCATCCAGGATGCAGCTCCATCTTGCTGTGTTAAAGGCATTCCTTACATCCATCGTGACAATAGCACAATAGCATTTTGCGCCTCTTCTCCACCTCTTCCCTGCTATAGCCTTCCTGCCCTTTTCCACCACCAACGTGATAGCATCTACTGTGGATCTCGCTTTCCGGAAGCCAAATTGATTCCTGGAGAGACCTGCCACTCCTTCTGTAAACTTTTGTAGCCTATTTGCTATGAGCTTCTCTAAAGCCTTCCCAGCTGTATCCAGCAGCCAAATCGGTCGATAGGCTGAAGGTTCTGATGGCCTTCCTTTGCTCTTTGGGATCAGAACCAGGCGTTGCCTTTTCCATGGTGAGGGAAAGGATCCCTCACGCAAGCAGGAATTAAAGACATCCAGAAAGAGATCTGATCTGGTTTCCATTGCCTCCTTCAGTACTACATTCGGAATACCGTCTAGGCCTCAATTTGATAGCTCGCCGGAATTCTCGCCTCTGATCCTTGTATTCCTCCTGGAATTGCTGAAACAGCGGGCTGCCTCTCACTCCATCATGATTTGGAACGATTCCCTGTCAAACGTCCTGATTTTCCAGCGAACCGCACACCTCTCACGCCTAATGACCCTTGGTTCGCGGTTCTATATTGTGGTTAGGATAGGCTAGTGATCACTGTGTGTGTACACTTTACTGACCTACCAACTAGTAGTTGGCAGGATGATGTCACTAACAAACGTGAGGTCAATTTCCGAACACCTTCCTCCTCTCATGAACGTATGCTCCGAAGGGAGCAAGGGAGGTAGGGAGGTAGGGAGGGAGGGAGGGAGGGAGGGAGAGAGGGAGAGAGAGAGAGAGAGAGAGAGAGAGAGAGAG
>NW_027105142.1:125501-131177 GCF_000696795.3 Halyomorpha halys | reverse complement strand
GATTGTAATATCTATCAATAAATCTATCAAAAAAAAAAAAAAAATACTGCCAGGGTTTCTGCTTGGTCAGTCGAGCAGTACTATCTTAATCTGTATAGTTTATTTAAGCAGTTTTTAAGTCGGCTTTTATTATCAGTAAAGGTACTATTAAGTCGTCCAAGTACTGTAAGCCCGTATCCTAATTGGACAAAAGCACCGCCGTCGCTCTGTCGCTCTATCTTTGTCTAGTTAGGGCTTGGCCTAAGTAAGCACACTGAGACTTTTTAGTCAGCCTATTGTATAGTCTGATTTGATTAGAACCATGCACACTAGACAAACTCAACTGTATAGTTTAGGTCGATCGCTTCCCTATGTAACTAATCTGTACTATACGGCTATTCAACTTTTAACGGAAAAGAAAAAGAGAAAACCCAAGGATATTGGCTTTTATTGAAGTGAAACGTTTTTACCAGCACACCTGAATTTTCCAGTTTATTTATTTATTTATGGATTCTGATAGTAAGTCAGATTTTAAGACGATTTCATACTCATTTGAATTATTTGACCGATCAATTTTTTAGCCCAATGTTTCTGATGCGATTCCGAAAATCTAAAAACTCAACAAAAACAACATTTTCAGAATTCAATTATCCGTGAGAATCCATTGTCATAAATGAGGTTTTGGAAACTTAAGATACGATGATAAAGGTATCTTATAAAAAATTGGATTTGAGATGAAAATGAAAATCGTCAAAAACCGTTAAAACATTTTTTTTTTTAATTTTGAAGTTTTCAATTTACAGCTCTAGAACGCCTAATTAATTTATTGTCATTTATTTCTACTTCTATTCTTATTTGGTGAGGATAGTTATTTATTCTTACACTGGTGTCGCTGAAAATGTTTTGAAATTACATTTTCCGAAACTTTAACTTAAAAAGTCCCTAGTTTCCAAGTAAGACTTGCTATAATAATACGTTTAGTCCCACTTACTGCCAAATACGTGCAATTTTGTCGAAATTCAGTCTGTCCAATTGTATATTACCAGAAGTTCGTAATTAAATAATCTTATTTAGATGCGAATCTTCTTCTAAAATCATTCTGTCAGAGTGTAACATATTGATTTATTTGTTTGTGAGAATAGAAAAAACCATCAAAGTCGAACCTTCCACCGCGGAATTCGTTTTATTTTCATTACATTCCTGAGCACCGTATATGCTCAATAAGGATTTTCAATTGAATCGGCTATTTTTGATGATGTTAACATTGACGTCATCGTCAAAAGCAGCATCGTTCTTCTCTGGCTGTTTTAATTTTTGTTAATATTCATAACGGAGTCCCCTTACTGAACCCCGCCTCGAAACAGGCCTAAGAACCGCATTCATACAATCCTTCTGGAGGCCTAACATTAGACAAAGGCAACTTGAGAGCTGGTAGAGGCTGGAAATTTCAATTACCTGATTAAACAATTTTTTATTTATGTCTCCCACTATGGGTTGGTCCAGAATAAATTACACTAAAACCAGTTCCGCTATACCACTATTAAAACCAAGAGCTATGATTGAATTAGTTGTTATGATAACATTTAAAGGGGTTCTGAAGGTTGAACATATTTTATTCTTATCCACATAGGATATCATAACATTCCTGATTTGCTTTATTAAGTACTTAATGGTACCTTATACCAATACAGATGCAACTCATTTTAATCTTATATCTCGCAACTGAAATGAGCAATGTTATATAAATGATTGTAATTCAAAATTATTCAATTGGACTAGGTAAATGTTTAAAATACATATTATAAACAGGAAATATATATATACTTAATAATTAATGTAATAAATTAAGCTAAAATGTTTTAAAAATTTTAGCTTTTAGGTTAGAATTCATATTTTTGAAAAAACATTCTGGAAATCAATTAGTTGAAAAACAAGAATGTAAACTATTAAATTATGTAAATATCAAAAGTATAAGAACAAATAGTTCTTTTTTCATAATGGAGACCAACTACTTGTGATATTATAAGGGTTATAAATTACAAATTTGCAAATAAGAATTTTACAAGCCAGGACAATTGAACAAACAAGAAGACAAATAGTACTCTTCGAAATTTATCATGAAAGAGAGCCCTGTCAGTTAACACTATATTATAAGAGTTACAGAGATAACAACCGTGAATGGTTTTAATCTCTTTATTTGCACGAAAACAAGAGGTCATAGAAGTTTGTACTATTTTTTGCGTTTACTCTAAGGGAAGGGTCCCTATATTTCGACATTTTTTTTTTCAGTATTTCACTCTTAACTCCTAAACGAAGTATTTAGGGAAAATTGATTTAAGTTCAATATGAAATAAATAAAATTCTTCGTCAAATGAGCATCATGTATCAGATATATATGCGAGTTCAAAGAACAATCTTTTTTCCTTTTTTTTATATTTTGAATCTTTTTTTTTTTCTGTGTAACTTAAGGGTGCGCGACACCCACATCCGACAGGCTTTCAGGCCACGATATTATTTTTAGCCACATAATTCCAAAAAATGAATTATGAAAAAAAAAAATTTTTCCACTTAAATTGACATGATCTGTATTATATTGCGGTAGATGATACTATCAGTCATGAAACAAAAACTTATCTTTCCATTTAAATCGGCATATGGCTGGCTCACTATGGTATATATTAATATTAGTATGAGATAAAATTATAATTTTTCCTATTTATAATTTGTGCAGTTCCAAGATTTAGTTATGTAATAATTTTTATCGTATCCGTGATATCAGTGTTCCTGTTTCTTTGTTATCTCAAAATAAATATAGTTATGACCCAAAATTTTACAACCTTTAAGTATTTTCCTATTTCGTGTGGATCTGGATGCGTTAGTAGTACAGATACTGAAATCATTTTCGTTGATTTGAGTATATTTGGAATATATAGTAGGGAAAGGTAGTGCGATCCTGTAAAATTTTGCATAGGATTTTTTGACGTTTTGATGTCTAAACAACCAAGTCTCGCTTTTTCCTCTTCATAGACTGGATTTTACACATTTTTTTAAATTTTCTCAAACATGGCTCTACCTATATTAATTAAACTCTGTAAATTAATGTATAGTTAAGTGGATTGTAATATTGGATAGATTTTATCCTCATAGAAATTGTCTCAGAGGGCCTAAATGACGAATTAATTTTTTTTTTCTTTGCAGGAATATAGTTGATATACTTTATTTTCACCTCAAGAAACCTAAAAATTACGATTCTTTAAAGTGAAAGTTGTATTATACCCTCACCATACCGGATATTTTTCCTCTTCGTACCGTATCAATATTAACAATCATCAACATTAACAATCATTAATTGGCTAAAACATGATTTAAAAAAACACATAAATACCTTAAAAAATGGTTACTAGTTTTAAATATTGACAATTTTCACGAAATGACGGCCTATAATTTTCCTCTGTGTAATTTGGAATGTTGAACATTAATCCAGGTGGAAAGCAAGTAAGGACCGCTGTACTGATCTAGTAGGATTGTGTTAACGTGTGTATTACTTAGCATGATTACAGATTAATGTCATGAGTTTGATTAACCTGAAGTCTGCGTGAATTAGCAATCAGATTACTCCAATCAGACAACGGATTTAAATCTGTGAAATAAAGTAGAATCCGTAAATTTCGAACATTCTCAAATTACATTGAACCAATATTTATATACTTATACTTATACATAGTGACTATGAAAATTAAAATTAAAAATGTATTAAGATTTTTCTCTTATAGAAATAAAACTTAGTTATAAGTCAAAGTTGACATAAATATATTTCTTGTCATATGACATTAATGAAAAAATTAATAATATATAAAAGTTATTTATTGAAACAAAATAACACACATCTTTTATTTAGAAAACAATTAAATATATGTCTATATAATAATAAGAAATGAAAAATAGTAAAGAAAATAGGATCTTTATAAATAAAACGTATACAATTAGAACCCTGTAGAGTATGTTTTAACTTGGTAAAAATGATGACAGAATAAAATATAAATAAAATAGGAAAATGATGAGAATGATGTACTTTTAATACACATAGTAAAAATAATAAATACTATACCTGAATTAGGAGTGAAATACAATATTCATTATAAGCGTATGAAATGAAATCAGATCTTAATAAAACACTAACAAGCACCTGATTGGGCCGTGAAGAGAAATTAGAACATAAAAGTTTTTAAATGAGTATAAGGAAGGGACATGCCTTTTTTTTTTAAGGGAACGAGTTCCATAAAGTTGAGTGCGGGCTAAATAGGGCAGTGTTTAAACAAGATAAATCTGTGAAAAGGATTACATTTGGTCAAAAGGTCAAGATCTTTTAGCAAAAAGAGTGGATAGAGGTCTTGAATTGAAGGAGTTTAAAACATTACAACGGTTGTGGATTATTTGGTAAAAGATTATGTCAAGGAATTATTGTTATAGGATGGAGAGGAAGAGCCACCCTAACTCAGTCTAATTGTGTGAAATATGGGAACGTGTCGAGGTCCCATTAACAAATTTACGAAGCTGATCATAATTCTCTTGAGTTTGTCCCCGAGATATGCCGAGGGGCAGCCGAACACCACGCACCCATAGCCCTAGTGGAGAAAGATGGGGGAGGATACTAAAAGCCTACGGAAACAGGCAAATAGTTCTAAGTTAAAAAATTACTGTTGGGAGATGTATACAATGATAATGCAGCCGTGGTTCCAGGAGAGGGTTCTGTTAATGATAATGCATAAGTTTTGAACAGAGAAGCAGAAAGCGTTGTGCTTGTCATTTAGATATAGGATCGTCGTAGAATTGGAAATAGAATTTGAAACCAATCACAATAGACCGAGTTTTGTAGCGATTAACCTTCATTTATTCAAGTTCCAGACACTGTTTCATATATATACAGTTTTAATTATATATACAATTTATTTATATATAAATAAAACGAATCTCTACCGCTGCATTCCATCAAGGGTGAGGGGTGCAGCACTGCATAAAGAACTACTGTTACTAGACAAACGGTTATGCAAGGAGGCGATTTGGTCAGAATCATGCTTGACCGTTAGATTTTTACTCAGCATACACACTATTCATCCCTCTATTCTCAGTCTATCACTGGTCCCATTGTCTACACCGTCTATACAGCTGACATCCCAACCAATCCTAACACTATCCTCACCACGTATGCCGATGACACATGTGTGCTTGCAGTTAATAATAACCAATTAATTGTATTCCAAACTCTCCAATCCCATATCACAGCTCTCGAAGAACGGTGTCGTAATTGGAGGATTAAAATAAATACCAACACATCCCATCAAATCACCTTTACCCTTCTTCGGGAACCTACCGACTGTCCTACAATTTCCTTTAATAATGTTGCTCTTAGCCTTGTCGAACAGATCCGCTACCTTGGACAACATCTGGACAGGCTGCTAATCTGGATTCCTCTCACAAGACTCAAATGACAGGAAACTGCGAGTACATTTCGACTGTTACAGCACTTACACAGGAAAAAGTTAAGTAATATTCGAACCAGAAATTTTCAGGTATCGGATACCTGCCAAACTAAGTTATAACTTTAAACGATTAAGAGTAAATGTAAATTGACAAAAGATAGCAATAATTGAGAAAACAATCACCATAAAGTCATATTAATAGTGAGCCAAAAAAAAA
>NW_027105142.1:119083-125451 GCF_000696795.3 Halyomorpha halys | reverse complement strand
AAATACAATTTATTTATATATAAATAAAACGAATCTCTACCGCTGCATTCCATCAAGGGTGAGGGGTGCAGCACTTCATAAAGAACTACTGTTAGTAGACAAACGGTTATGCAAGGAGGCGATTTGGTCAGAATCAACTTGACCCTTAGATTTTTACTCAGCGTACACACTATTCATCCCTCTATTCTCAGTCTATCACTGGTCCCATTGTCTATACAGCTGACATCCCAACCAATCCTAACACTATCCTCAACACGTATGCCGATGGCACATGTGTGCTCGCAGTTAATAATAACCAATTAATTGTATTCCAAACTCTCAAATCCCATATCACAGCTCTCGAAGAATGGTGTCGTAATTGGAGGATTAAAATAAATACCAACACATCCCATCAAATCACCTTTACCCTTCTTCGGGAACCTACCGACTGTCCTACAATTTCCTTTAATAATGTTGCTCTTAGCCTTGTCGAACAGATCCGCTACCTTGGACAACATCTGGACAGGCTGCTAATCTGGATTCCTCTCACAAGACTCAAATGACAGGAAACTGCGAGTACATTTCGACTGTTACAGCACTTACACAGGAAAAAGTTAAGTAATATTCGAACCAGAAATTTTCAGGTATCGGATACCTGCCAAACTAAGTTATAACTTTAAACGATTAAGAGTAAATGTAAATTGACAAAAGATAGCAATAATTGAGAAAACAATCACCATAAAGTCATATTAATAGTGAGCCAAAAAAAAAGATATAAAAAAATAAGAAATTGTTATTAAATCTGTTTTTTTTTTTCAGTCTAAATTCCCAATTCATTACAAAAGACTGATCTACATGACTGTCATAAGGACAATCTGGACATACGGGGTTGAGCTTTGGGGTTTTGCTAATCCTTCGAATTTCTCTCGTATCTAATCCTTACAATCCAAAATCCTTCCTACAATCCTTAATGCTCCTTACTTTCTTACAAATAAAATCATGCATAAAACACCTAGATGTTCCATATGTAAACGAACTATCCCGAACCACATATCATCCTTTCTAGGATAGACTCGCTAACCACCTAAACCCACTAGTTTCTAACCTTGCTTCCTTTTCCATCCCTTGCAATCCTCTGAGGTGCCTGAAAAGAAAATGGCCACGAGACCTGCTAATGTAAAAACGTCATTATAGTGTTACCAATGGGTAGTTTATTTACATACCTGTATCACTCCGTTATAACTGAGATCAAATTTAGTGAATGTATTATGATGTACAGTTGTAAACTTCAATAAAGATATTAAAAATTTAAAAAATAAACACACACACATTCATTTGTATTTATGTATCATCTAAACGGCCTTACTAAAAAACGAAAAGTTTTATGGAACTTAAAATACGAATTTAAGGCAGGCAAATGCTTGGAATGTCTAACAACTATGCCGATAACATCGACATACCGGAAGTACCTCAATATATCATCGATTCTAAACATTTTCTCGAAGATGGACAGGGCCTACTTTGGTTAAACTCGTTACTTCACTGTATAACTTAGTGCTCTTTAATATCAGCTATGCCTTTCCCTCGTAGTCCTCTAATGGCAAATGATCAAATAAATCTTACTCTAACGTATCTTTAATTTTGTTTATCTGAAATAATCAACTATATCTCATTGTTGTTGTAAAGTAAAATATGAATGGATTTAATAACTAACTAAAGGAGAATCATGTTTCCGATTTGAAAACAAATTTCTAGAAACAATATTAGTAACATTGGTGTATAAAGTACAGTTTGAAGGCGAGTATTTTAGAAATGTTAATATCTTACATATAAAATCTTAGAAATACCACATACACAATGCATGAATAAACTGGATCTACCTACATAAAAAAATGTAAATGTTCTTTTTTTTTTATTTATTTTATACCAGATCGGTCTGGTGGGCCTTACATGGTTGATATAACCGTTACATAAATGTTCTTTAATTCCTTAGATATTTAGTTACTTCATTAGATGTTCATTACCGATTTACAAGCTGTATTTTTCCACTAGAAAGAAAGTCTTGCATCTTTTATTTCAATAGTGATGAAATTTCCAACGAAACCAAAATTAAATTATTGAAATCGGTGAAAAATCAAAGATATGACATATTTTAACTTTTGGCCCATATTTTAGAACGTTCTGTTGCACTATTTTGGCAGATTCTCTTAAAATTTTGTTTACTTGATATCATAACTTTAAGACCACACACACCAGAACGTTCTAACTGTTCATTTAAAAAATATTTAATTGCCTACCATAGATTCTCATCGGGCCAATATTTACAACGAGACAACAAATAATTGTTGTAATAGACTTTAACCGAAAACGGTTATGAAAGAGACTAGACCCACCAGATATCTACTTTTGTCATTTACTGACATACAATAAATAATTACTTCAAGCAATTATCTATTGTGTAATAATCTGAAGGGCTTATTATTATTATTATTATTATCATGACTAGGTTTTTTATTAAATGAAATTTTATAACATCATGCATCTAGAATAAAAAAGAAGAAAGGTAATTATTATTATGAGAACTCATATTAGGTTTTTTGAAGTGCAAAAAACGAATACCAACTGCTTTCCAACAAAAAAAACATATTTTTTCTTCAGTTTCGTAGGTAAGTCAGTCCATTTTTTTCAATATTGTACTCATATTAGAGCACAATGCGATTATTATATCGTTAGTTTACAAGTAAAATATACAAAGTCAAAAAATGGAAGTTTTGAGATATTTGATGATAATTTTTTTTTTATTCTGTGGAAATAGTAATTTAGTTTAACTTTATATAAGCAGATCTTTATGGCATTAATGAATTCTTTAGTGCTTAAGCTTTGTAACATTTTAGCAACAAATAACTAGAAAATTTTGACCTAATGTGTTTCACTTGTAAGCCGATGAAATATCAATCCGTATTTTGTTTTTTTCTGAAGAATACGAAAAATACTACTAATTGCATTAAATGAGTTTCATTGTAAAAAAGAAAAAATTACAAACCCTTTAGATGCTCCCACTAAAGTTACTCTTCCAAATTAGGAGTAACAAAATGAAAGAGGTACCATTGAATAAATGAGACATGCTTCCAAATGACTTCGTTTGGTGAGATGATAATTATAACTGAGAATTACAATCCAACATTCTAGGATAACGCACATTTTTAATTATACGGTCAATTATTTACATGTATTATATTAGATTTAATACATTACGTTTTTGAAAATGCTACATTAAACGTACCATCCCATCTCTATCTCATCCAAATCCTTTCGATGAAGAAGTGGTTGAAGAATTATTATTTTTTTTCGGAAGTAGTTTTAATTTACAATAGAAATAATAAAAAAAGATGTATAATCTTACCATAATTCCTGGACCCCTAATAAATTACTTTTTAGAAATGAATTTTATAATTATTCTAGGTTCAAATTTTTAACCATTTTGTTTCCATTGATTTCCAAAATATTTTTCAATCCGAATTATATTAATAAGGTTTTATTTTTGTTGCTTCAGAAATAAGTTTCAGAACAGAATGGTAATAAAGTCCCTTTTGTTTCCAGCATAATATCTATTCTTATTGGAATCTATAAAGTGGCTCTTTAATTGAATATTGGAAAAACTTGGTGGCTGAGTGTAATTCATTAATTGAGAGTGATTCATATTACATCTTTATTTAATTATGTTTCAGATAATAGTATCCCTATATCAGCACAATAGCCAATTGTTTGATGTACTGATAATTTTATTTTTAATAAGAGAAATTCATTAAATAATTAATTATTGCACAGAATGTTAACTGAGCTAAAATATTTAAAATCATGACAAGGTTTAGATTTATTTTTTTTTGTCGATTGAGGTAAAAGAAGTCTGGAAATAAACAAGAAATTACTAAAGGAACGAAAACATCCGAAGCATATACATTGGTATGCACAGCACACGACTTTGATATTTACTTCAAATGCATATCTTCCTTCCTTGAATATTTCGATTCCATCCCAACCATTTTGTATAAAGGAGCAACATTATTTTAACAATACCCTACCCCTAATTTTTATATCTCTAAGACAGTAGAAGTTATATTTATTATTCTGATCTGTTTACTGAGTAAGTCTACGTGAATGAAGTTTTAGAGTGAAATAAAACTGCTAAATAGAACAGGTATTTTGGGACTCCGTGTTGGGCGGTCAATGGGTTGGACCTCAGAGGCAACCAAATATAGCAGAATTGTAGGTTTGAAAAACGATGGACCGTTTTACACACGTTTTTCATCACGCTCGTTTTAAAACCAATCAGTATTTATTTTCATTTTATATAAAATGCTATATTTATTATTTATATAAATAGCGTGTTTATTTATCAAAAAAACCAATGGATTTTCTATAAATGACAATAAATATAACGAAAAGAAAAAATATTTGTATATTGTTGGAGCGTATGTTCTTTATTATACAGGATGGTAATATTTTCTTATATTATATACTATACATATAACTATGGAAATGAATAATTTATTTCTCCTTTGGTTAATTATTCTTTCATATTTTAAATTTATCTATTTTATATATATTTTATTTATGAATGTTTATAATAATAATGTTTATTTATTCTGGGACTAGTCCCTTTAGAATAATATTGCAGGCGTCAGTCAAAGACATTAGAGCCTTTGAGTATGATACAAGATTTTAAAAATAAAAATGAACTTATAGAACATCGTAAAATATAGCTAAAATCATAAATGGGAGGAGACAAGAAAATAAATAAACAACAATAGTTATCAAAATATGTGAAATAAAAAAGAAAACCATGTATCATCCCATAAATCATAACTAACTTCTTATAATTTTAATGGATAAGAATCGAACACAGATAAACTATAAGTAGTTGACAAAATAAATAATTATTTTTTTATACATATATACAGTGTAAATGACAATCGAAAACATCAAAGGTAGAAAAATGATTAAAAAGTAATAAATAAATAAAAAGGCCATAAAAAAAAACCCTCTAACAAATCATAAATCTTAAGGTATAATCTGATTACAATAAATGAATAAAAATGATTATTATTTAAGCATACATTTTGTTTTCTTTAAAGCTTTTAATTGTTATTCTGTAGGAATCGGATGGACAGTTAGTAAAAATGATCAATTCATTCAAATAAACAAAACTAAAGGTAATTTCTGGGAGAAGCTTTTTTTTAAAATTCGACATGAAAACCTGGTCAGACTATTTCAAGTGAGGATAAGACCTAGCTGATATTAAAATTTTCTAATTTTACATTGATATCACAAGTTTAATAAAAAAAGTTTAATAAAAAAAAGTTGGGACCATTTTGGTAAATTGTGTAAAATTTATGGTTGTATAAAGTGGCACTTACAAAAAAAAATAGTTGTAAAGTTCCCAGGCTTATCCTATTTTAAATATGTAATTTCCGTTTCATACAAGATTTTGTTTATGAGCTAGACTTTTCACATACATACAAATATAAATATTCACAGACTTGGTTATTTGGACTCAGTGGACATTAAAACGTGTTTCGTTGAAAAGTGAGATTCGGAATTTTTGACTATCGCAATACTTTCTGTTACCATGTAATGGAAAGTAAGGAATAGAAATATTTTCTTTACATATATGTTGTAACAATGACAATTTAATGTTTATTGTTTAATAAAAGAGTTAGATCTTTACCTCGGAGCCAGACTGACATAAGTCACCTTGGGCTAACTTTTCAAAAGAGCACACATTTTGACACACTGCTCAATCATCGTTAGGAATTGTGTTCTTACAACACTTAGAAAATACAAAAGGCGAATTTTCTACGGCTTACGTTAGTTTGATTCCGAGGTGGAGATATGAATGAGAGGGGTCATGCAAGTCAGTAGGTTGTGATCTTTTATTTAAGAAATGAGAGGAAGGACACAGGCTGATCAAGAATAAAGGAACATTTGTCCATTTTTAAAGATTGTAATAGAAAACAATCAAAGTAGACTATTGTAGAAGGATTGCCATTCTTTTAGTGTTATGATCTCGTCTTGTGAGATTGTGACAAGTCATAACATCGACCAACCTACTATTAATTTTTTCAATCTAAAAATTTTATTATAAACATGTTGATTTATATTAAATAAATATGGTATATATAATACAAAATTAAACAATTTAATGTAATAAATTAATTTATAATTTTTTTTGTGAAAAATAACTAATATTTTCAACTGGTTTACATTCGATCCATATAGTATGTAATAGAAAAATTATATATATGAACAATATTTATTCATTATAGATGTTTAATATTTATAATTTATTTTTCTATTATATATATGGATTGAATATAAATCAGTTGGGA
>NW_027105142.1:109118-118988 GCF_000696795.3 Halyomorpha halys | reverse complement strand
CAGGGCCCTGGTCATCCTCAATGGCAATCTTAATAGAGAGAGAGAGAGAGAGAGAGAGAGAGAGAGAGAGAGAGAGAGAGAGAGAGAGAGAGAGACACTACATTGTTATTGCCTCTTTAAAGAGGCATTTAGAAAACCTATAATTTGATAATATTGTTTTTTATTGCCTTGATTCTAGGTAGTAAAGAAATTATTTTTTTATTATCACATATATAGTTATTAATATAATTTACATATATTGAGAGTACAAGGAAAACACAACTGCATTAAAAGTTTGAACTGTAACGAATTTTAAAGAACAGTCATTTTCGTTGAGCGCTAAATGCTAAGCACTGATAAAGGCATTGTTTTTATAAAATTCTATTTGACAAAAAATAGCACACATGGTATAATAAACATAACGGTTTTTCTACGCACGTGTGCGTATTCGTCATCGTAAATGTGTAAACGTGATACAAGAAAGTACTGATTCCAATGATAGAATTTTTAAAAGCGTGTTTATCACAACGTAGATATGGGGTAGCCTGAAGGCCTTATACGTTCAAAAATAGAAGCATTTCGGTTAAGGCAGAAAATCTTTTTTGGTCATGTTATAAAGCGTACTTTTTTACAAAATTTCACGCAAGCTTAATTACTCTTGGCAATTAGTTAAAGAAATAACAACTGTTATTTAAGAACTGGTTCTCATTTCAGAAAATATTTGTTAAAAAACAATCGTACATTAAATAAGAACCATACTTATTATTCTTAAATCAGAATTTGAAATCCCTCGTATCATTGTGTAATGATATGTATAACATCATTTTTAGTAGTGAGAAATAAATAAAAATAATACTTCTTCTATATATTTCTATTAGAAACTGAAACGGTCTAGTGCTTCTGGTAAAGAGGTCATAATTAATAATTGTGAGTACAGTGTCAGTCAATGAACAGATGTTCCAGTGGTTAAGTAGTAGTTAATTTATCAATCAGTCAATAACTCATTTCAGTAGTTACATTCCTACACTGTAATATAAACGTTAAATATTAAAGTATAATTCGGATAAATAATTTGTTGAAATATTGCAAGAATATTCTAATCACAGGCAAGATGAACAAGATATCAATGGAAAGTTACCATGATTGCATTAGAATATATTTATTTTTAAAGTTTTTTTTTTTTTAATGTTTGAAAATTGAATTTAAGATGCCTTCAAAAATCAATGAACAAAAATTATTGCCATTCTTAGATTTAGATTCTATTATCAAAACCTTTCTAACTTACTAATGCACAGTAACGTAATATGTTTTTGACAAAGTAAAAACACCCAAATGTAAATTTATCTTGAATATTTTTGACGAAGCGTTTCAAGAAAAATATAAATTTATAAAATATAAAAATTATTTCATAAGAGACAAAGTTTTGTTTAAAATTCAATAATCCTATCGAATATATTTATAATGAGAAGAAACAATCATGCACATATCAAGGTGTTTTGGTTACATATGAATGTACGAATTTATGTACAAACATAAATACACAAACACACCCAGCAGACAGTTACAAAACCTCAATGAATAATATTAGAAATAGGCCAAAAATAAAATTTGGCAATAGAAAATATTTTTCTAAAAATCAACATTAATACATCCCAGATTTGTATACCATTTTAAAATGTTGTATTATTTTCTTTTTCTTTTTTTTTTTTATTTACAAATTTACCTTTTTCTCAACGGGATTGCTTATGCTACTTCTCCTTCGTTCCTCCACAGATCTGGGATTCTCTTGAGACATTTGGATGATCTATTTTGAGTATTAACGCAGATCCAAGAAAAGTCTGATCCGAACTGGGCAACGGCTCAACGCAGACTGGCTTCCTTGGGTTGCTTCTGCGACTAAAATAGTCTCACAACACATTTGTCCATGAAAACAATTAAATTGCGCAAGAATCTCAGTATTTAACTATTTATGCAGTCTAAGTAAACAAGCGCGGTGTAAAAAAATAAGTAATATTTCTCGAAATCGTGGCTTTTAAAAATCACATATATTTGAAATTATAGTTATTTTCTAATGTAACAATCTTTTGAAAGTTAATGACCCTTTATTTTATCATTTTTTCAGAAAATATTACGATTTATTTTTGTGTTATTATAAGTATGGAGACTTTATTTGTACACTTTTACTTTCACTTACCCAGATATGGAATATACAGTAAGGGGAAGTATTTCGAATTGATCTTTAATATCAGATAGGTGTTATTCTCATTGAAATAGCCTGACTCGGCTTATATGACGAATTTTCAAAAAAATATCATACATATAATAGTAAGTTTGTTTTTGAGGACAAGATGATTGGGTTGTAAGAACAACAAAAAAAAACAAGATAACAACCAATGACATATATAATGACTAGAAACTAACTAAAATTATGGTTATTTGATACATAAATAGTGTTAAAATACATGAATAGTTTAAGTTTAATAAGAAGATAAAGCTGTATGAGGAAGGATTAAGTAAGAATAAAGAACAAATAATAAAATACATATGCAAATCTAGATAGTAAATATATTTACAAAATTGAAATTATTTAAAATAAAATATATGATAAAATATAGGTAATTAAATATGTAAGTAAAATAACATCATTAATCATATAAAATATAATCCAAAAAAACAAAACAAAGAAATTTAAATATTTTAATTTAATAATAATAATTTAAAATTGAAGCAATGGAAACAAAATGAGAAAGAAAATATAATGCTATTAATGAAATATGTAATATACAAGAATGAAGAAACAAAGTCAGTGTATAACAAACAAAATAGATAGTTAAGTAAGACAAAAGAAGTTGTTTTGGTGTTATTATGAGCATGGAGACTTTATTTATACACTTTTCTACTTTTCACTTACCTATATATGGAATATATAGTACGGAGAAGTATTGAGTAATAAAATACATCTAAATAGTCTCAACGTTTTTTATTGATTCACTTTCAATATCTAACGTTTCGGCCTACCAGAGCCCTGTTTCATAATGAAAGCTAATAGTATTAGTTCATAGTACAAGTGTAGAAACTAGTGTAGTGATAATACTAATACTTATTTTTTTCATGATAGGGATGACCATTAGTGATATTACAGGAATTAAAAAATACTAAAATACAAGTTACTATTGTGCAAGTCTGTGTAATTGAATTAAGATAAATCTACAAGACTAATAATATTAGTTAGTACTTTATTATAAAACAGGGCCCTGGTCATCCTCAATGGCAATCTTAATTTTAATTACATAACCTCATATTAATCGTTAAAAAAGTAACAGAGGCTATTCTGCTCATTTCTAATATAATATAGTCAAATTAATCAATAATACGCAAATTAATGAGGAAAATCATATCATGAATTAATTAACATGTATCATATTATGTTAAATATCAATCTTTGTCTACTGTTTTAAATAATATTAATTATTTTATTAGCAATTTTTATAAACTAATTTATAAATGTTATCAACGTCAGAATAGTTGAATCATCATGTCTTCAATCAATTGTACTTTTCACATAATTTGATCGCAAATTGTCAAAAACCGGAAATACTTGTTTGTAATTTTTGCCGATTTACTGCTTCAGAGCGTGTTGGATCAAAATAGTACACAATAAGAATCTCTTTAAAATTTTATTTGCTTTCAGTATTCGTCATAACAACCCAGTTTAGATGCATAAAGTTACAAAATAAACTCTTGGTAAAAACAATACATATCAATTTTTACAAATAAAAATAATATTAAAATTTTTTTTGTAAATTTAACATTACTTCTGAATGTTTTCTGCGGTTTCCTGTTGAGAAAAAGATAACCAATCTCTAGAAAAACTGTTACATTTAATAACCTTTAATTATGAATAACTAAAGTTGGATTTCTTCGTAGACCAGGATAAACTTGCCAACAAGTTTGGTGTAAAATTAGATTCTTTATAAAGTAACAAAAAAAATTATACAGGTTATGGTCCTTTTCCAGAAATGCAGAAATTCTAATTTTATTGTTATCTTTAAGCCAGTTTGCGTTTTTTGTTGAACAGGAAGAAGTAAATAAAAAAAAACTATTTAAGTTTGATAATTCTAAATTGAAGAAAAAATAAGATGGATTTGAGAATTTTTTACTTAATAAGAAAACAAAAACCAACAAATAATATTTCTGTTTACTTTAGATTCATTTACTGGATGAGTAGTGCATTTATTAAATGAGTTGAAGTGAATAACTCTTCCATAATAACTTTCTTTATTTAAATTCATCCGTTACAACGTTTTGGGGTCATCACCCTATTATCAGGTACTTTACAATATAAATTAACAACTATCATTCAACGCATGCAACACTACAATAATTTAACAATATAAATTTATTTAAACCACTTACCACAACATAATTATTACCTCTAATTTCAAATTTTATAATGATTACGGTCCCCTTATTTAGTCATAAATAAACAAAAATCACAATAGTCTTTATTACTGTCTGATGATTTTAAAATACTAATTTCATATATAAAATAAACAAAAAACTAAATACACAAAACATTATGTTAACTTCACTCAAATTAGAGTTATCCAGGTTACATTAATAACAAATAGATTTCCTCCATGCTAATTATTTCTTACCTCTATTTTTTAAAAAGATGGAAAGTCTATTATAATCTTTTTTTAAAACCATAGTAACAATATAACACTTATAAATTACAATTTTACAGCATAATTATATACAGATGGCTATTTTTAAATGATTTATGATATCTATATAATGTTTACTTAAATTATTAGTATTAGTCTTAAAATTAATTGTATTATCAATGTACTGCCTCTGTTGTTTCCTATTTTTAGTCTGATTAACTATTTCTAAAATTTTTGGGTTTTTAAAATCGAAATCATGTTTGATGTTGTTTATATGTTGGACCAGTGCTGTGGTGTCAATATTTTTAACGTTTTTACAATTACCTTTATGTTGCTCAATGCAAGTTTTAAATTTTTGGAAATTTCACAATTATGACAATTAATTTTTTAATTATCTATTTTATCTTATATGTTGTTGAGGTAATTTCCTAATTTATTATCATTATGTAGTTCTAATTTTAGATTATTTTGGTCATACCTTAAAAGTGACAAATAAAACGCATAAATTTAAAGAAAGAAAGTTATTATGGAAGAGTTATTCTCCTCAACTCATTAAATTACAATTTCTGACTTTAAAGGCTTGTTATGAATAATATATTTGTTTTTGTGGATAATTTGGTTAGTACAGAGCAAGCTGGGATTATTTACTTGGAAATAATCTTTCAAAGTCAAAAGAGGAGAAGATAATTGCTCATTTATCGAAACAGCTTAAACGGACTTCACTCTATACGTATGTAGCTTCTTGTACTTTTTATCATCATTATTTTTTTATTCACACATTTCTCGGCCTTAATAAAGACCCTTTATCTATTCTGGTCGTGAATAATGGTTCATTACAATAAAGAAGGTGCCAGTAGAGAAGGTTGGAGTATGAGATACATTGCAGCAAAGCTCAGGGTGGGGCACGTAGGAAACAGGCGGGACACTGTGGGTCATTGTGAGTTATATAATTGTAGGCTTGACCCCTTAACTAATGACAATGGTATTAGTAGCTTTACTCTCATTTCAACCGTTGACTCTTATTGACTGTACCAATAAATTGTATTATGTACTTAGTTTTTCCATAACCTAATTGACAAGGCTATCCATAAAGTTGTTATGTAGATAACTAAATTCAAAGCTGATTTTAAGTGACTAAATTTGTCATTTAGTATTTAAGTAGTTGAACTGTTTAGTCCATACAAGATGGACGATCAATAACGCAAGGAAGTCGTAAATTCTGTGCTTAGATTTGTTTGTGAGATTGTGGACGACGTTAGAAATGAAATAATTAGTTAGATAACAATGTCTAAAAGACTGTGGGTGAGCAATTGGATAAACAGAATAGGTCAATATGGCGCCAGTACAACTTTGTTTCACGAGCTAGTAAAGGAAGATAAACATGAATATTTCAAAACACAGTGGATCCCAGATGACTCCTTTAGTTATTTTTTTGCATAAAATCGAACACGAGATACAGAAAAAAGCTTCTGTAATCGGAAACTCATTAGATGAGCAATTATAATTACTTGTTATTTTCCATATATATTTATATCTTATTTATGGTCCACTTCCACATTTTAAATTAAGAAACACAAGACCTCTTGAACACAACGCTTATTCATTTAACTAAATTTTACTTGTCATAACGTTCCACCTAGTTGACCGAAAAATTTTTTTCGTAAAAAAAAAAAGTCTACTTGTTTACTTGTTAGAATAAATTTTACATGCGCTTAACATTAAGTTTTTTTTTAAATTTATTTATTGTTATTGCTATTCATAACTGCATACACATATATACATCAAGTAAATTTCCTGAAAGTGCTATAATGACATGATACAAACATGTGGAGTATCTACCCATTGATAAAACTCCAATAATATTTCTAGAGGTGAAGATCTCGAGGCCATCTTCTTTTCAGACGCCTAGGAGGATTATTAGGTAATGAAGGAGAAGCCAGGTTAGAAAGAAGGTTAGGGTGGTTGGGAAGTTTATCATGGAAGGATTGGTATCTGGATCTGGATAAATCGGCAACATATGGAACATTGAGGTCCTGATAGATGACTTGATTTGTGGCAAAGTAAAGAGCATTAAGGATTTTACGGAGAATTTTGTACTGCAAGGATTGGAGTCGGGAGGAATTTAAAAATAAGTTAAAATTTAGTTGTCAACTTAACAATTTAATATGTTTAAACATTAACTTCCTCCTACAGTTTTCAGACCCTCCACCAGTTGTGTAATTGGAGATATTATTCTATAAATATAGGAATAATATCTCTAATCAAATAACTTCATCGTATAGTTTTCATCCCCTCCTCCTAAAAATAGGCGGGATCTTGGCGGGACACGGGAAAATCATTGGTCGCTTTGGTATGCGCTCAATCCCGCTACGTTATTACGTCCTCGCGAAATTCGCACTCCATCCTGCTTTCGTTTTTCATGCCTGTGTACGCGACTCTTTATTTTTAGTAAGACTTATTTTTTAGACTTCACTGTTTAGGATTTGTAGCTGCTATAATTAAGTTTTTAAGACTAATCAGGTAGAGAGACTTCCTTTTATCGCTATTTTCGAAAGGCTACAAAAGCTTGCCAATACTACAATGCGTTTTTAATTTTTGTGTCTAATATTAATCATGCCCCACTAAATATTGTTACAATGGCATTAAGAAAAACATGGCTCCCTCACATGACTTGGAATCCGTTTTGACAACGGTTGCCAAGAATGAATTAAATTCCTAATTCATTAACAGCCGATCCTATTCATTGATTTAATTCACAAAGAACAAGGCTATGCTGTGGCCAATCATTCTGGGCAAGGAGCCTAACCTCACTCACAATAGGCAAAACACACTCATGTTGTCATATGCAGCAATGAGTTGTACCTACTGCTGCGAACACCCGTATTGCCTAATAGGCAGGGTAGGGTGATAAATAAATAAATAAAATAATAAGTATGGAGCATTGAGTATTTTACGAAGGATTTTGGATTGTAAGGATACGAGAGGAATTCGTAGGTTTAGTAGAGCCCCAACTCAACTCCGTATATCCAGATAGGCCTTATAGTCATGTAGATCAGCCTTATGTAATGAATTGGAACTTTAGACAGAAAAAAAACTGATATAATACTAGTTTCTAATTTTATTTTTTTGTCACGCTGTTAATATGACTTAATGGAAATTGCTGACTCAATCATTACCCTCTTTTGTCAATTTACATTTTCTATTAATCGTTTAATGTTATAAGTTAGTTTGGCAGGTATCCAGTACCTCAAAATTTCTGGTTCGAATGTTACTTAACTTTTTTCTGGGATTCATAATTAACTAGAAAAACTAAGCGCCTAATCATGTTAATCACATGAACATCTTAAACAATCGAATACTATAATATTATTTATATTCATTCAACTCCCAACCAAGCCTGTATTGCTGGAAAAACTGAACTCCTGATTTTAGCACGAATCTTTCTACAGCATCACTGATACTGAACTTAGTCGGGACTGAGCGTGGGCGACTTAGCTAAAGTATGAAAGGTCTAGGATGGATTAGTTTCTCATAAAATTTGGAGACTTTTAAAGGAATAATGAAAAATTGTGTTTTTATCACAGAACATAGGACTGAAAATATTTTATGCGTTTTCACGTTAAAAATGTTTTCACTACCATTGTGTATTTTTATTACAATAAATAAAAACGAATTTCTTTCATTGTTTCGAATAGTTGCTATGAAACGTTTGAAACAAAAATCAATTCATCCGATTAAAAAAAAAATATTACTTGATACGCTGTGCTTGAAGTTTTGTTTTCTGTGGATGTAAGAGCCTAAAACCTAAAATAAATCATGAGTTTCACCTTGATAAGAGATAGTTTAAACAAACGTGTAAGTGTGTACTTTCTAGGTTCGGGTTTAAGAAAATACCTTATTAAGAACAGTGTACAAGCTACGTTCACAATGTTTTAAGACTGGTCTCGGATCCGAAAATGTAATGAATATATTTCTACAGCGATCCAAAATTCTTCAGTATGTGACACTTGGGTATCAACACAGCGCTGCCAGCGTTCCTTCGATCGTCCATGGGCTCTTCGCGCGGAAGGCTTTTAAAGAACCTCGTCCAAGCTGCCGCTGGAAGCGTGTCGAATATCTTTCCTTTCGAGTCTCTCTTAATTAGTGGAAACAAAAAAAAGTTGATGTCTATGTGCACAGTGATATTATCATTCTGGTTGAGGGATTAAAAAAAAGTTATTATTCAAGATTTTTTAACTGCTCAGATCTTTCTTAATTTTATAATACAAAATGAAGTCGCATGGAGCTAAGTCGGGGTTGTAGTGTAAACGGGGCGCGTGTTGCCTCGTTGAACTTGGCCACAACTTCGGTCATTACATGCAAAACAAATTAATGTGTTTCTTTAGTTCAACAACAAAGGATTGATTCACAAAAAATCTGTTCCTTTCTTATGCTGTCACAGATCAGATTTAGGTTAGAGTACTCCGTTGTTTTAAGGATCGACTACACTGCCTCCGCCCAGAGATCAAAGACTTGGATTCTACAACATAACAATGCGTCGCTCGCTACCACCGAAGTTTGGGCCAGGATCAACCTGGCGCCACCCAACAGCCCCGCCCAAACTCCCAGCAACTTCTTTTTGTTTCTCCCAATTAAGAGAGAGACCTGAAAAAGAAATGATTTGACACAAATCATGAAAAACGCAGGCAGCGAGGTGTTGATACCCGAGCGTCATATGTTGAAGACTTTTAGTTCGCTGTACAAGAAACTAGTCTTGAAAATTTGCGAACGCTCCTTATACATTACACAAATTGAAAGTTATACTTTCAACGATAGTAGCAAGCAGTCGTGAAACGTTATTAATTTTCTAAATACGTTTCGGAGAGAAAAAAATGAACGGAAAAAGCTAATCATATGATAAATATATGTAAAAATCTGTACCGCTACAACTTAAGAAGGGTCAGGGAGTACTTCTTAAGAGAGTACTTTTACTAGACCAACGTTTGTGCAAGGAGGTGATTTGAAAATCACGCTAGGCCGCTTAATTTTTCTCCAATTAAGGTTACCCACTTAATGAGGCTGGGTGGACCCCGGAAGGCTCCCGAACCTACAGGGTTGATTAACGGCTACAGTAACAGAATATATATCTGTCACAGTCCTATTCGAACCCAGCTCCTTGGAGTTAGAAGTCCCTTACAACTGAGCCACTTTCTCTCTCTCTCTCTCTCTCTCTCTCTCTCTCTCT
>NW_027105142.1:108671-109068 GCF_000696795.3 Halyomorpha halys | reverse complement strand
TACTTTCAACGATAGTAGCAAGCAGTCGTGAAACGTTATTAATTTTCTAAATACGTTTCGGAGAGAAAAAAATGAACGAAAAAAGCTAATCATATGACAAATATATGTATAAATCTGTACCGCTACAACTTAAGAAGGGTCAGGGGTGGAGTACTTCTTAAGAGAGTACGTTTACTAGACCAACGTTTGTGCAAGGAGGTGATTTGAAAATCACGCTAGGCCGCTTAATTTTTCTCCAATTAAGGTTACCCACTTAATTAGGCTGAGTGGACCCCGGAGGGCTCCCGAACCTACAGGGTTGATTAACGGCTATAGTAACAGAATATATATCTGTCACAGTCCAATTCGAACCCAGCTCCTTGGAGTTAGAAGTCCCTTACAACTGAGCCACAACTTT
>NW_027105142.1:101448-108539 GCF_000696795.3 Halyomorpha halys | reverse complement strand
TGTATATAATTATAGTTTTAAAATAATTTAGTATAGTGATATAAAATAGACTAATTACCACACTTTTATGGTATTAAAGGTTTTCTTATTCTTGTAATTTTATATGGTGAACCGGAAAGTGAAAAAATAATCCATATATTCTAATAAAATAAGTTTTTTAGAAATTTTACCGCCATCTTTAGGGAAAAAACAGGACCTAAAACGAATGATTAGGTTTCTTGATAGAACAGGTAATCATTTCACACAATGGTCAACGTATTTCAAATATTCCTTCAAATTGAAAAACAAAATTTAACAAGTAATGTGGTGTAAATAATAACTGGTCTCCTTATGGAATGTTCCCCGTTAAAATATTTCAATAGGATATAACTGATTCGCTGGAGATGCCTTTCTTAGACATCGCCACAGATTTTTATATTTTCGTTAGATGTTCGGTTAAATGCTTGACAACAATATGGATAGTTGCTCATCTAGAGTTTTGGTAGACCAAGTTCTAGATTTTGGTACAGGGCGGATGTATCATATAACTTATTTCTGTTAAATAGATCTCTTTTACTAGGCAAAGAACTAAATCAATTAATAAAGAATTTTTGAAAGAGATTTTTGCTTAGAGTATGCGCCCAAATGTTTTCTGGAAACTGTCAGTATTTGTTCATGAGGCCGCCTAGTTCTTGCCATGTAGACTAAAGAAAAATATATGGTTACAATAATCAGTTTTTTTTTAAAGCATCTTATTTGTTTATGATAGTCCCCTGATTTTTTTTTTGTCGCTGTTTACTCTCAAACAACGCATTATTATTATTTTTTATTTTTACCACGTAAAAAAACTATTTTTGATACATTTGGTGTTGCTGGTTAGATTATTTTTGATATATGTTGGCTTGAATAGGTCCAAAATTACAATCGAATCTAAATAATAAATAATATTTTTGTGAAGATCACTTCGATGTAAGTATAATGTGATTGTAAGTTCATTAGAGGTTTTATTTATTCTGAAAGACTACTTAAAATAACTAAAAGCGTGATAATCTTACGTTCCAATTGGAAAACGATGTGTTTACAGATATATATATATGTAACAGCTAATAACGATGTGTAACACATGTTTTAACATTTCTAAACTCTGCAGAACTGAAATCCGGGTTTGTTGCAAAAGATTTCGTTTACATTAAAGCATTGATTCTAGATAAATTTGTACTTTCCGCTTTCATGAAACCGTATTCCATGGTTATTTTTATTTAAAAAAATGAAAATTCTGTGAACAGTAAAATACGTATTTTATACGTAATAATTTAAAAATAGCTATAAAGCGTGAATCACTAAATCAATTTTGTTTATTTATGCCTAAATGACGTCGCTTATTAATCTATCATGGCAGCTAGCGTTTTCCTTCTGTTGGCATAGATTAAAAATTTTTTTTTAAACTAAAATTAAAAACTAATCCTGTATGTATATGATTAAAACATATATGATTGGGATTCTGAATTGACTAAAATGATGTTAATAATATTTCAATTTTTTTTTCTAAATAGGCAATAGTCAAATTTCTTATCTATAAATTATTACGAATTTTATGTGCAGTGAAAAATTTCGGTCTATTAAATAAATGATAAAAATTTCTATGCATTCAGCAAAATGTTGGATGTCATCATTTGCCAAAAATCTTTCCCAAAGTTTTAAAAAGATCAATTACACTTAAATTAATTTAAAAAACGATTTGCTATAAAATGGTATAATATACAACAAATATTTTTATATTCGGAAATCCATGATACAAAAACTTCTTTTTTCTAAATTTTATTTCATCTAAATAACTTACCTTAATTTCTTCTTTAAGGAGGCTTCACATATTCACATAATAACGAAAATACAGAAAATTCAATATAGTGCTCTGGCAGTCCCCCAATTTACATATCAACTTAGCTAACAAAGTTTTTGTTTTAGAAATTTATTCTACAGGCTGACAGGAGGTAGCTTGATCTTTATACTGTTGTATTTGCCATCGGGTTACTTAATTGATCCAAAACTGATCTCTTCTAGCATTATAGACTGTTGATACATTACATTATTTTAAGTATTTGAATAGTCTGAAAATTCAGGGTCATTTGTAGCCGAGCGAGTAAAAGCACCAACTTCAGCCTAACTCCAGGTGCGCACAGTTGTGGGAGACTGCCATGTTTGCGCAAAAACATCTCAATTGTTTCAATGTGTTATTCATCAATAGATTTCAGTGTTGTTCACGGTGCTGAATTAAATGGAATGCCTTTATATATATTTTTTTTTATAATATTTTCAGGTGTAAAAATATAAATCTTATCTTTTCCATGATTAAAATATTTTTTCCTTCAAATAAAATGTTATTCTGAATCATAGTGGTTGATTATTGTTCTTACCTTATTTTGGTTACATCTTCCAACAAAGCCCCTGACTTCATACGTCTTAATAAGTCGATGAAACTTACACAAAAGTTGCTTAAATATGCACAATTTTATGGGAAAACAGTCTTATCACAAAGGTCAATTTTTTTCTGGACTATCAAAAACGTGCAAAAACAATTTTTCCGGTATTAAATTTGAAGGGACCCCTGAAAATTAGAAAAAAATATTTAAATAAATAAACCTACTTTTGAAAAACTACAATATGTACACTAACTTTCTTCTTCGCTTTGCCAATTTTTTTTTTTTTTGATAGTTTAAAAAAAAAAACCAACCTGTAAAAACCCACTTGTTTCCAATACCGAAATAACGCCTGAATGATTAGGTCAACAGCTTCCAAATATCATTTGATAAGAGAACCAATTACGGTTAATTACTTTATAGGTATTTGAGAAACCGCGTGAAATCATCAACATGGTAAGACACATTTCATTTTTTAGAGTTTTTTCTCACACTTTTTACCTGCCGAATTCGGCCTCAGGGGTCAACTAAGCCCCGCAAAATAAAAACTTTATCCGCCACCAATGACCAGAAAAGGGGTCATAAAAAAAATAATAGTCGGCAAATGAATATTTGTCGTGATTAGGTCGTCAGAACATTACACTGTACTGCGTTTTAGCCCTTAGATACCTATCTGGTGGTTCAGTTCGTTTTAATAAATTAGACACTTTCTTCTATTCGTTTTATTTCGATACGTAATTCTATAGAAGATTTCATAATGTTTTACACTACTTCAAGCAATCGTAAATCATAACAAGAATTCCGTGTTTATCAGTTATGTCACTATTTGAAGAAACTTTAATCGATTAACAAATAAGAAAACAATTAAATCCACACGCAATGGGGATCTTAATTGGATAAATCATCAGAAATTTTATAATTAGTTCCGTCAAAGTTAAAAGTGTTTGCGGGCATCCGAGAAGAGTTCCGTGAGGCAGGAAATGAACGAACCAAACGACCGGCATCAACTTCAGAGATAATTGTTTGTCCCCTAACTATGTGGTTTCCAGGTTGAATATCTACGAAAAATCTTTCTTAATGGGGGTGAATTAAGCGAATAGAAAGTATAGAATCAGGTCTGGTAATTTTGTTAATGAATAACATTACTTTAAACATTATATATACTTCGATATACAAATTAAATTTTATATTTTTTGCACTTATAACAAAAAGTTTGTATGCATGGAACCCAATAGATAAAAATAAAACTCAAAAAAACCCTAGAAAAGTGTAAAAGTTGGTGTTATGTTCTGATTTTCGTTTTCTTTCTTTTTCTCCGATTTCCACTGGCCTTAACTGGACTTAATATGTGGCGAAGGATCTTCCGGTGAAAGACGTGAATCTTCTCCTCTTCACTGCTTCTGAAGGTATCCGATCCATAGGTATGAATAGACCTGATGATGGTCGTGTAAGAAAAAGATTTCACGCGGTGAATAATGGCTGAACTTATTCTGGTAGTTGCTGAGAACAAAATAAAACCTGACGGGCCTCATAATTTGATGGCTAGTTTCAAGGCATCTCATTACTGATCCAGGGTCAGAAATTTATATTGATCCATTTCCACGAGTTGATAACTCAAATGAGATACCACTATTTCCGAAACCAAGTAAACAATGGACAGAGAAGTATGTCCATCGCTACTAACTAACTGTCCATCGCTACTAACTAACTGTCCATCGTTACTGACTAACTGTCCATCGCTACTAACTGTCCATCGTCACTAACTGTCCATCGCTACTAACTAACTGTCCATCGTCACCTACTGTCCATCGCTACTAACTAACTATCGGGAGGAGCTTTTATGTTAATGATGTTTGAAAGAACTTAGAACGTAGGTTGATTGAAGAAGAGAGATCCCGAGGTAATTAGAGCAGCTCAGGCTGATTCCTGTTTGCTGTTCCCAACATCTTCTCTTCGACCCAAATCATTAGTATGGCGTTATAGAGGGGACCAAAATCTCATCTTCGCCTGGTGCTTTATTATTCTTTAGCCATTAAATAACATGAGCGACATCTTCATATGCTGGTGGGTTTGGACGGTCCAAATTATGTTCAGACATGGGACTACAAACTTGTCTGCATTTTCAGTTTTTTCATTTAAAAGAGTAGTGAAATGATGAAGCCTCTTTCCTTAGGGCAGAATCCACCTTCTCTGAGATAAATAAATAACTTTATTTTCTACTTGATCTAATCTTGGCTTGAACGATTTTATGATCTCGTTTGTGTTCCCTTTAGAAAGCCGCGATTTCATTTTCTGACCTGTGCTCTTCCATTTACCCTAAAAGCTTCCTTTTCCATTCCCCCTCCTTCCTAAAATGCAATAGATTCACCTTCCTTCTTCTGTTTATATATTCTTCCAAGGCCCGTCTTATGTGGTTCTTCTGCACCATGCTTCAATAAGCCTTATTCTTGATCCACACTGCTGGAAGATCGGAGTGCTGGAAAGATTTGATCAATTGTTCAAATTATCAATCAAGTTAGTTTAATCTGATATAAAGTAGCAGTTTTTATGATATTTGTCAAGATAAATTCACTGGTTTTTAGTGGTTCAGAAAAAACGTTTGGTTTATGAAAAACTATACTTCAGGAACCATTTGACGTATAGATGCTTAGTAGTACTCATATTAAAGCTAGTTTAATGAACTATAAAGCAGTTTATGATGTTTATCATCGTATTGGATTGTAGTGTGATATTTGCCAAAATATTGATTTCTAGTTGTTCGATATTTTAGATTTTTGACAAATTGATTGATGGTTCCTAATGTATAGTTTTTCATAAGCAAAATTTTTTGTTCGAACAACTAGAAAAAAATATTTTGTGAATTTATTTTAGTAAATATCATGAAAGCTACTACTCCTATGAAGATAAATGTCATAAACTACTTTATGGTACATTAATCAAACTTTAATATGAGTACTAATAGACATCTGTAAGTCTAATGGTGGATATAAATTTCCCAAAATTATTTCACTAACTACTGTTTTATCTGTACATTTTTAAATGTATATCTCGAGTAACATTAAACATGAATTGCTCTTTTAGGGCTCATATTTTAATTAATTCATTCTACTTTAAATGATGGTCTATACTGTTGTTTAGTGTTGTAGGTAGTTTTAAAGATATGGGGAGTGCGCATGCGCTAGTTAGCAAATGAACATATGCTACTTTGTGTCCCACAATATACTGTATTTTCCAGTGAACTAAAATAAAAACAGTAGTGAAAAAACAGTGTCAGTGTAATAATAAGTGATACTGCTCACATGAGAACTAAAATATAGGTGAGTTGTCGCTTATTTATAAACTTCTAGTGAACTGTGTATACGTCCCTTAATACTAACAGCAGCCATAGACTGTCTTTTACACCTTTAACTACGTATATAAATACGCAAACTAAAATTGATCTATTTTTAACTTCTTTTCTTATTTTATTTTCTTATCTCGACTCACCATTATGGTATAAGGTACTTCCTTATTGTGATGTCCAGTAAAAATAGCACGAAAGGATCCCGAAGCCTGGTTAATACACCTAGAGACTCTCCAGCAAAACAAAAACCAAGAAAATCACTAAGAAACACACCACCTGAGACACCAGGTAGTTCAATTGATGAAATGAACTCCCAACCTGGCCCTTCTAGTCCAAGCCCAATCGAGGAATCGCCATTTTTCACGCCAAATCCATATGATGTTTTAATAAATTTACCAGTAGACAACATGGAAGCGAACCAGACCCCCAGAGAACCCAAGCCACCGCCAATATTTATCAAAAATATCAAAAATTTTAATATGTTTTGCCAACAAATCAATATTGTAGTTAACCCAGGTACATATATTTGTCAAAGTTGCAACAATGATACGAAATCATTGTCAGATACCGCAGACACATATAGGAAAATAATAAAATATTTATCAGAAACAAAAGCTGACATCAGGAGAGGGCGTTCAGAGTAGTCATCAGACAATTACACCCCTCAACACCACCGGAAGCTATCAAAGAAGAACTTACGGCCATGGGATACGTATTACGACAAGTAGTTAACGTACTAAAAGATAATAAAGATCCACATAGTGCATAAAACAAAATAGCGTTGCCCTTGTTGACCTCGAACAAACACCTGGAGTTGAAGAAATTTATAATATGAACCGATTGTATTACACCAGGGTAATAGTTGAAAAACCCTACCCAAAAAGAACTATAGTGCAATGCCACAACTGCCAAGAGTATGGCCACCCTAAACATTATTGCCATCACTTACCTAGGTGCGTCAAGTGTGGCCAACAACACAAATCTGGAGAATGCAGCAAGCCTAGGCTAACACCTGCCGTGTGTGCACTATGCCGTAAAGAAGGCCATCCGGCCAACTACAAGGGGTGCGAGACGTATGAAAATCTAGCATCCAGAAAACAGGCAGGTCCCAGACAAGAAGATGCAACCAGACCACCCAGGAGACCCTCAAGAATTGTCAAACCAGGAGTGTCCTTCGCTCAAATGACTGGAGAATCAGAACACGGAACTCAGGCCCTACCACAATCGCAACCTTCACCCCATTATCCTCAACCTCAATCCCAACATTCTCATCCCTCTGTTCCTCAAACATCATCCACTTCCCAAAAGCCTAATTATCAGATACCTTTTATCCCCCCTCCTCCTAACGCGAC
>NW_027105142.1:100676-101128 GCF_000696795.3 Halyomorpha halys | reverse complement strand
AAACTCGACTTACCACCAGACGATTAATGAACATACCTCAGTACCAAATTTATCGAACGGACCATCCTGAAGGAACAGCACTGCTGTCATTATCCATCGATCCCTTTCACATCACTTAGTCCTTCTACAAGCCCAAAATGTCCTACAAACCACAGTCGTATCGATCCAAACTTCTTTATTACCCATAACAATAGTAGCGGGTTATTCCCCACCGAGAATTCCCACTTCCCAACCACAATTCAATTCTTTCCTTGATTCCCTCGGACAACACTTCCTTCTAGGTGCAGACCTCAACGCAAAAAATCAACGATGGGGAGCTAGAACCTTCCATTCCCGTGGACGATCACTCCTGTCTGCTATCAATTCTCTTCGATGCAACATTCTTTGCCCAATTCTCCTACATACTGGCCAACCGATCCTAACCGTAACCCTGACCTCCTGGACTTCTTTAT
>NW_027105142.1:95973-98831 GCF_000696795.3 Halyomorpha halys | reverse complement strand
TTTTAGTGTGTATGAGATCATTCATCACTATTACCTATTGCCCACAACTGTGTGGCAGATTGTAATATCTATCAATAAATAAATCTATCAATTTATCAATCTATCAAAAAAAAAGATATGGAGCTAAATAAGTAATCAAAAATTAGGGGTGAAGTAACTAACTTTTTTCAACTGAGACTATACTAATGGAACTTGATGGGGCTAGACGCAAGTTCTGTATTATTAGAAAAAAAATGTTTCTATGAAATATTTTCATATATATTCAAAGTATTCATTAATGGTGTTTACTTTCGGTATAGGGTGGTAATTATAATTATAAGGTTGTATTAATTTTTCTAGGTTTTTGTTCTGTGATTTGCGTAGTGGTTATATATTAATATTTTCTATTTTGATCGTAGAAACTTTGTCACTATGAAACTTCATTCAGTTTTATTAAGGTCATTCATGAAACCTTCTGATTATTCTTTAGTTGATTTTGGGTTCCTTAATAGTTATATTAAGGCTGTTAACTTATAGGTAACTAATTTTAGAAAGTATCCGCAGCGAGAGGAACAAGAAGTTCAGCTCCAATCCACCACAGCGCAACACATCGAATCTCACCGAAGCTCTCAAATTTATAATTTACTTTCTTTTATAAAAACATATTGTTATTATTACATATTATTAATTTTTGTATGTACTACTTAGCAATGTCGATAAAATAATAAATAAACGATACCGAAATAACGCACGAAACTACCTGAAGCAGATGAGATAAGACCGCTTCTCGGTTACAGCCTATAATTAAGAAACTTAACGAAGACCCAATCGATCTTTGATCCATATCCTTATCCGAAGCCTAGTCCTGCCCAGATGGCGTACACTCTGCTGTGATAACTTCGGTTTATGGCCGATTCTGTTCTCTAAAGAGTTGTTTTTAATTGCGCCCTCTCTCCTACATTCCTCTTCTCCTTCCCTCACCCACCAATCTTAGTCTGTCCGCTTCATCTGAGCAACTAGTATAACTGATCCTGTCTCTCCCCAGTTCTAGTCCGTCCACTTCACCTCGGTAACTAGTAACAGCCAGCGCTCCTCGCTTAACAGTTCTAATCCTTCCGCTTCATCTCGACAACTAAAACTGTTACCTTACCTTCAACCCTCTCTACCTCAAACCTTCTACCTAGATCCTCTACTCTACCTGTGTTAGTGTCCAGGGCTCTCCTGGCACGCTTGATCCTTACTTCCTAAATAACTAAATACCTTGTCGAGGGCCTTTTGTAGAGTGGTTGTCAGGCTTGAGAGCGGTCTAAGACCAATTAACCTCACTCACTCATAAGACAACCTTAACATATCCATTAATGGATAAGCACTAGTTTAAGGAGAAAATGCATTGCTCCCTTTATGTAGCCTTCAACTTATATGTCATGTCAATCAAGTTTAGGAAATATATTTGAAATTCAATAGTTTTTTTTTATATTTATTTAATATGATTTACATCTGTACAAGTAATCAATACAATAAGTAAATATGTTATATGTTTCATTTACACTTGAAAATCTTGGAAAGGAACCACCCATTGGTGGTACTTCAAGCATTAATTTAAATTAGAAGTTCCCGTGTCCATCTTCTTTTCAGACGCCTCAGATGGTTGTCAGGGATTGTTAAGAATGAAAGATTAAGAATTAATGGGTTAGGATGGGTAAGGAGTTTGGAATGAAAAGATGTATGTCTGTTTTGGGCCAAATCTGCAACGAATGGGATGTTAAGGTCTTTGTGGATGAGTTTATTTGTAACGTAATAAGGAGCATCAAGGATTTTACGTAGGATTTTGGATCCTAAGGAAATTCAATAGTAATAACTGATTTCTACCATTTTAATGACTGTGATTAAGGAGTAAAAATAATCACCCCCATTGTGAAAAATGTTATTGCAGCCGTGTAATTTATTTTTTCTATTATTCAATAGTTCAAGTTTTGTCTGGGTTTTTAATGGGGGAGGAGTAAACAATTTATAGTAGTAATTTTTTAGTCTTCGAAACAAATTCGTAATTTTTTATTGATTGGAATAAAAATTAACTAACGAATTTTTTTTTTCAATTTTCAAATTTTATTTATTGATAAGTATTATAGCCTACCACAACGTTGAGCACTAACTAATAGTAATAAATGATCACATTCATCACGAAATTAATAAAAAATTATATATAAACAGATAAAAATAGTAAAATTTCTATATGTAGATAAACATACAGAATAGAGATAAATATACATTATGATAAACAGAAAGATCAATAAAATGAACATAATCAAACTATGTACATGAAGAAATAAACATAAAATAAACTAAATAAAATTTGGAACTAATATAACAATAAAATAAACTATTACATTTACACCATTAAGTACAATATATACACTCTCGACTTGAGGATCCCCAAGCTGTCTATATCTTCCAAGGATGAGGGTTGAGCAGGGCTGTTAATATCCCAGCGCAGCCATCTCACCGCGTCGCTGGTAATGAGCCAATGGAGGCTTAGTAAGTGCGCTAAACCCACAAAAGGACGACAATTGACTAAGGAGTTTAATCGTAATTGAAAGAATGTAAAACAAATTAAAATGTTAAAAATTAAAATTCATGATGTGGCTACTTTACGCGGCAACTGTAAAGGCTTTTTCCTCCTTGAGCGTAACCTCCCGGCTAATGCTCCACCCACCAAGTTTTTCTACGACATGTTTATCTTTAAACATATTTTAGGCGGCTTTTCAAGCAAATGCTACTCTTGTGAAGTTGAGGATCATTCATTTCGTTGGAACTATAACTCCCGGCTGACATTGTTATACATTTATAGCCAACCTTAATACTCATTAAGAAAAGAGGGT
>NW_027105142.1:84973-95747 GCF_000696795.3 Halyomorpha halys | reverse complement strand
AAAAAAAAAAAAAAAAGTAATAAATAATTTTTGGACTGTCACTGTAGTTAACTACTGATGCTATTTCGAAGGTAAGAAAGGATTTTCTAATTAATGATTAAAGTTTAACACTTTACTAAGCTTCAGTTTCCTGTTTTTCTTCAGTCAGCAGAGAAATTTCTGTACATTCTAATGATAACTCTACACTGTATTACCACCTATTGGTGCTGCATTGTATATCTGGAGGATCGCTTATGGTTCAAACAAAGCTACAAGAGCTGTTTAAATGTTATTTTTAATTTTGTTTTCAAGGTCAGTTAGTAATAGTTTATGTGCAGATACTTGAGTTGTTTTTCAAGCTATGGCGTCGTATTCCATAAAACACGAACAACAAAATCCTCTGGCAAGCGCTCAAACCTGTCTAAACAAATAGAGCCAAATGGGTGTATTTATGTAAACGGGGTGACATTTTCGGCTCAACCGTTGAACAGACTTGTGATGCCAAAACAGTTCGCTATATTAAATGAATGAATTTAAAACTGTTGATACCTTTATTCTGTATATGTTCCCTTCAGTTGTTTAATATGGAGTGTTTCAATCCCAAACAGCAAAAAAAAAAAACAAGAAGAATGTTATATTGAAACATCGTTGATTGACCGTGTGAGAAGTAAGATGGTCCAGGTGGGGCCAAAATAACTCAAATAGTAAATAAACTCCCCACTTTGCAGGGCAAGCAACTAATATAGTATAACAATACGTATGCAGTCATGTACTAAACAATTTATGTTTCATTTTTGTAATATATACAGTGATACTTTTATTTTTCGTTTAACATTTTACCTTTAGTATGTAATAGAGTTTAATAGGACATTCTAGATTAACAATTGTATATATTCTATACCTAATTGTAAATACTGGAAGATTATTGATTGACCGTGTGTAAAGATGAAAGGAATATGGTCCGGGTGCGGTCAAAAAAAAAAAAAACCCAAATAGTAGAAATATATTATTTTAATGAGCCAACGTTTCGCCCCACGTTGCAGGGCTTCTTCAGGGCTAAAAAAGATACAAACACATAGTTACAAAAGGAAAACAAAAACATAAGTGTAAAATAACAGGGGTATAAAATGTAAAAAAGTAAGATATAATAAGAAAAATTAAAGGTAAAGTAAATAGTAAATGTAAAGGGTAATAGTAACAAATAGATAACAAAAGAAATATTAAAGAACATACAAATAAAGAGATGTAAAAAGAAAAAAGAATACAAATCAAATGATGAGACAGAATGCATACCTATTTTGACGGCAGTCAAAACTAAAATGACCGTTGGTAATGGGAGGAGTGGGGACGGCAGTAGTGCCACAATAACGAAAATAATTTGTAAAGTAAACATGATAGAACAGTATTTAAATTAGGTGAACAATAAATGGAAATATACATTAAATACATACATTAAAACAGATAGAGAAACAAAGGAAAAGTAAACTATAAAATAATGGGATACAATGTGTGTAAGTAATTAAGAAACAAAATATACCAAATGAGCGGGATTACAGAAAAGTGTAAAATATAATAGGAAATTAATAATAAAGTAATTAATATAAGTATACTTAAGGAGATAACAGATGAATATAAATTAAAAGATAGATACATGAATATAATAAAATCAAATGGCTCATTAAAATAGTATATTTCTACTATTTGGGTTTTTTTTTTTTTTTTTTTTGACCGCACCCGGACCATATTCCTTTCATCTAATTGTAAATAGTTTTTTTTTTATTGTTTTTATTTTTCATGTTATTTTATTTCATAGTACAAGTTTACGAGGATTATTCGTAAATTAGTGGGGGGAGAAGTTACGGTCTGAGTAAGCAGTTACTTCGATGTCAGCTGGCAGTAGGTCATATCAGCTAACCGAGTATATCAGCTGATTGAAAGATACATATGTAGAACTGGGGAATCAATGAAGCAGTGTTTCATATCTTATTCCTTTTTTCATTTACAATTTGTTAGATTATTTTAGTTGTTTGTATCTTTTTTAGCCGTGACGAAGCTCTGAAAAGAGGGGCGAAACGTTTGCTCACAGTAAATAGTTTGTTTATTATTTGAGTTATTTTGACAGCACCCAAACCATATTCCTATTATGAAGAATTTTATTATTATAATGATTTAGTTATTCGAGTAAATAAAATAAAATGGATAATTAGGGGTAATATAACTTTGGGAAATTAATAACTACCTTCCCGAAATATTTCCCATCATCTATTTGAGGATGAAGATGGTATAGCGTTTTTATTATCCTTCTGTGTATTTGTTTATATAATTTAATTTTGAAGGTATTAATCATCATTAAATGGTAATTTCTACTTTATACATCAACGCTCAAAACATTAATTTACTTTTATTATTTATGGTAGTTAATTTCCTTTTATTTATTTATTTAGTATTCAGAGTGTGATCTTTTTACCCTTTTCCTTTTTTGTTTTTAAGTTTGTTCCCTCTGTCACGAAATTTATATATATATATTTTAATCTGAAGAAAGAAGGATTGAAATTAACTAATATATTTATTTCTATAATACAATAATCTCTAAACATTTTCAATGATATATATCATTAATATTTCAGAAAAAAAGGCCTTTGTTACATATAGTCCCAGTGATAATTAAATTATTCAGGCGATTTGAAAGAAATACAAGTTACCCCCCTATACAACTACTGCAGGAAGCACTACAAGAACATAATATTTCCTTCCATTATGAGGTATAAAATTATATATATAATTTATAAGAGTATTTGAATTTTCAAAATAAAAATAATAACTATAAAACTCAATATATTATTTATATAAGATTATTTATTGGTTAACTTTAGTGTCAAAAGGTTTTTAGATGACAAAAACTAAAATAATTTAAAGAAATAAGACCAATAATTTCTTATGGAAAAACAGGCCAAATACTTTTTTAGTATACTTAAAATACGAATTTTCATAAAAATTTAAAAAAAATTATCTGAACGGTTTGAAAAAAAAATATTTGGAAGATAGCTATAATATAGGGAGACTATTAAAATATTTTGGACCCACTAAATGATACGAAACAGGCCCACTAAAATATATTTCAATTTAAAAAAAAAAAAAATTATTGTTCTACTTTATTTGAAGCTACTTTTGATCTTTATCATTTTTATTTAGTACTAAGTAGATGAAATGGCACAAACCTGACCAACGTAAAACAATTTCCACTAGAGATAACAAATACATTTTTCTTTATAGGAAAAAAGGAATACTTATTATCCCTAATACAGGCACACAAACTAAAACATGCTGGTGTGAATTGAAAGAACAGAAAAAAAGCTTTCCGAACATAAAATCCAAAGTTGAATTTCGTGAATTTGTAAAAGCCATGATTTTTTATGAACATGGGACATAAAACATTTTCAGGAACAAAAAAACTGTAGTTTTTCTTATTTTACAAAGGTATTGATATAAAATAACCTAAGAATCCATGCATAGCAAAGATAAAATAATCAAAATTTCTATAAATACCGTAAGAACTCTCAGACAGATGTCTAATAATTTTCGACCTGTTATAAAAAAAAGGGACATTGAAAGAGTGGTTTGAATCCTTCCCAGGCCCGATGAGAGAGGTGGAATGTTCCTGGGGCCAGGGCCTTGCAAGTGGCGACCATATTTTATTATCCTATAAACATTGAAATGTTTCAATTACATAATGTAATAATTATGTAAATGACATAAACCATTTGACATACAGATGTCTATTAGGTTTCATATTTTAGAGCGTTTACTCTACCTTAAATAATGATGTACTATGAAGTTTTTTTGGTGCTTAAGGATATGCACGTCTGCATGGGCACTGACTCTGAAAGAAGAAAATGTAAATGCTCGAATGAACTGTATATTTGCTATTTTCATTTTTCCTAACATTTTAAGAAAATAGCATAGACTTGAGGCACCCAGTTTTGGAACCACTGACCAATAGTATATCGTCGGAAATTGTGTCTTCTCAGAGAACACCAAGTGACCCAAAACAGCTCAGGTGTTTTGTAAGATGACTTATGATTTAGTTACCTTTCTGTCCATTTTCCTCTTTTTTTAACTGATAGAGAAGCCATTTGCACAGAAAGACACACCAAAACAGATAATAAACAATCAATTACTAACAAAACAGCATTGTTATAGTGAAAAAATGCTCGAAAACAACAGGAAACAAAGGGTGTCTTTGTATGTCCAAGCTAGGAATCGATGGGCCATATTAGCGTAGCCTTGTGTTTTTACTGGTGTTCTCACTTTCTTAAAAAAAAAAAACAGATTAAAAAAAGCCATAGTAATATCTAGAAAGTAGAGATCCTCAGCTATCGAATTCATCAACAGGTTTTCAGATAGCTCAAATATATCATTCACAACAAATATGAGAATTTAGCTCAAAAATGGCAAAGACACGTTCTTTGACATCAAAGCTGTACTCGTGGATTCTAGAACCCGTTCTTCCATAATATCTTGTTGTTATGATGTCTTTTCTACTATAGAAACAGATGCTTACTCGTTTTTTTCAGTAATCCCATATTAGTATAATTTTCAACACTAGACCTTAATAGGACTTAGGTCTATTAGACATTTGCGTAACCCACTATACTGCTTTTAAGTTTTCGTTCCATTTTAGTACTTAATCGTATTGAGGAATTGTAATAGGGTAAATACAAAGATTTTTACAGAGGAAATAGCTCAAAATAGACTAGATGTTTCTCTTACGACAAACAATGGGGAAAACTAAATAATTTATAAAGAAAATGTGAGTTTCATTGATATTAATACGGTATATGATTCTGTCGTTAAAAAGAATTTCAAGTGGCAATGGAAAAGATGAGCATCACATTTAAGTTGAACCGACTTTCATCGTAGGCATTGACAGACTGTGTTAGCATAGAAGTGGGGGGGTTAAATTTTAAATGGATTGGGGGTGAGATTAGGTGACTATTTCAACTTGCCCTCCAAATTATGCTCAAAATATCATGATCAAGCCGGTTTGATTAAAATGAACCAAATTCTTGATCATTGAGCTAATGTGGCGTTAGACTATCCCTCGAGACTATATGAAATACCTTTGAAATAATTGAAAGAAAATTAAGTACAACGAACAAATTCCCCCTTAAAAATACACTAGACAAACATCTTGGTGCTCCGCCAGCATAGACTCTTCCAACCCCCATAGAATCGTCAAGTAGAGAATTACGTTCTTGCGTCTCCAATTTCAGTTATTTTGGCTCAATGATGAATGAGATAGATTGATTGGAAATAAGATAGATTTAAATTTAAATAATTGAAGACGGGAGGTATTTGGAAGGACTCGGTGACTGAGAATCTAAGGATAGTGTGAATATCTTGGGAATAGCATTGGACCGACTGGGAAAAGGATTTCCTCCCATTTAAAAATTAATAATAATAATAAAGAAATCTATTACAACCTTAGAAATTGTTCTGTATAATTTCAATACATGTTACCATATCTATAATGGAAACTCATCAACAAAATAAGAAAAAATATTAAACTGAAACTACTAATACTTTAAAGAGAATATTAAAAAAAAAAATTAAGCAAGAAAATTAATTAGAATATAAAATAATAAAAATTTGGCTAGTAAGGTGATTAAGAATTTATTCCTTCATGGCTAAAAAAATATTATGCATGAAGTAAATAATATTATTGGTAGCAGCTTAAAGAGTTTTTACAATACTGTAATTTTATTTTTTAATTGAACCATTTCCATTTTTATTGATTTTAATTTCTTGTCAATAGTTTAAAGGAAACTTAATCCAGCTCATCCTGTTCTTTTTATGGTTAGCCCGTTTCAGCAGAGTTTCAATGAAATTGGCCAAGATATTCTTCAATATGTGCGCTCGTTTAAAAATTTACAGAGTCCCTGAATACAATTGTGTTGCCGGTGAGTTTTAAACTAGCATTAATAGCAAAGTAGACTATTTAATATATAAAAAAGACTTCCCCTTACTATATATTGCATGTTTAGGTAAGTAAAAGTAATCAAGAAAACAAAAAATATATAGATTACTGATTTAATATATTGATTATTTGAGAGTTTTTTATATTAGTATTAACACAAACTTCAATGATCCAAATTTACTCCAAACTTTTTCTTTTTAAACTTCCCACGCTTCGGCCCTTAGGTCATTTTCAAGGAAACAACCTAAAAAATATTTTCACATTATTAATATATTATCTCCTCACCTAGAACCAATATTTTTGAAAAAAATTTTGACGGAAACCCATTTTTGTTTATTATTAATTTTCCACCTCATTATTTCACAGTCTGTTCTTTTTTTTTTTTTTTTTTTTTTTTTGTAAACCTTTGAGTGGCAAATCCATTAAATACTTCTTGCCAGTTGATGTATTGATTGATCATGGTTGGTAGCTTGGCTGTTTGTCTCTATTTCTTATTATTTTATATGATTTCTCACGATCACCAACTATTTTTGAATTTCTCGTACTATTCAGTATATGAATAAAAAATATATCGCTGTTTTTTTTCGAATAGTGGCACATCTGACACAAAAAAAAAGGACATATTCCAAAGATAGTACTGTAGACTGTGGTTCTTTTCTTTATTGAGGTCGCCCTACTGACTTTCCTAAAGGCATTAGAGTTGTTAAAAATTAACTTCTGTTTACGATACTATCTATAGAATATCTCAAACACAAAATAAAAAAAAACTTTTGTTGGGCAAAAGTCTCACTATTCAGGCAAAGCAGCGAGATTAGACTTGGCTTTATGTATCATACCATCCTACCCTCACTACACACACACATAGGTCCTCTCCTGTGGAACGTCGTGTACAATGGAGTTTTTGAAGTTGACAATGCCGGAAGGAGCTTTTGTACGTACGCTCGTAAAATAATACACATATATAAATATATATAATATTCGAGTGTACATCAGATAAAGCCAACGGCCACTGGAGAGATTTGTTACTCCATGACATACTGCAGATGAAATTAAAAATAATACAAGTAAGGAAGTAATATATGTTTTTTTTTTTGTTCTTATTAATGTATTTGAAATAAAAATTGGGACTGGAATGATAAGATCCCCCTCTTTATAAGAATCTACATTCACCCACCGAAATCTAACCGGCATCTCTTGACAACAGCGTGCCTATAATACGTCTAAGTCTCCACCACTTAATTACTTCATTATTAAACATATATTTCTTCTATTTGATGTACAATGATTATTGTTTTTTTTTTACAGTTTGGATGTTTATATTAACTGGATACATGGGCATTGATCATTCGGGAAACGCTAAACGAATGATCAAAGCATGCAACCATAGGGAAATGCTAGCAATGATAGTATATGCCCTTGACCGTTTAGGAAACTTAGTTTCCAACAATTTCTTCCACCATTATTTTTATAAAGGAGATTTTGACGAGGCTCTATATGAAACATTTGCTCGTTCGTACACAAAAAATTTTAAGTTTTCTCAGGTAAATGACCAGAATTTATACAATTATATTTAATACTAGAATAGATCATGTTAAAGTCGAAAAAGCATAAGACTAAATACATTTTAGTTTTAAATATTAAAAGAAATTGGCACCCTAGCTGATGGTTTAGCTTACAACAGGCGCCAATTTTGAAACGGTTGTTGGCACCTAACTTTTAATATTTAACAACAAAGGTTGACCTGTCAAGAACTGGTGTGCTTACCTACATCTTTTGTTTTATTTGTTGGTGCGCGCGCGCACACACACGCACACGCACAAGCACACGCACACGCACACGCACACCCGTAACTCCTAGGCAGCTACAAAAAAGTGTATATAGACCAAGGTCTGATTCTTAACAGAATAAAAATCACAGACGTTATAATTAGAAGTTATAGATTTTTTATAAATCACACTTCACGTTTGAATGTTTTTCCAGGCTCCTAATGGGCTAAATAAAGTCCACTTCTAAAAACACCTTCTACATTCAATGTAATTCAATTAAGTATAAATGAAGTCGAGGTTTCATTCGGGATTTGTCTAGATTTGCCAAAAAGTAGTATAAAATTACGATTTTTTACATGGTTTATCGTAAATTTTTATTTACCTATATTTGCCTTCAGAGGCTTTTTTAATACTTAATAGTTGGTCTCAATCGTCGGACTTCATATATAAAATCGAGGAATTCACGATTTTTACTGTCCTACCATAAGTCTCCTGTCGATAGATTTAACCAAAAAATATCGTGGTCCATAATCACCTCTAAAAATATTACCTAGAAATAACGGGTCTAAAATCCCCACACCTTCTAAATTTTACAATTATTGAAATTGTTCCTAGGTCATAACGGAATGGCATCGGTCTATCTTTTGAGAGAATCGTTAATTATTTAACCATCTCCACTTGTCCAGCGCACTTTACTAAGTCATTTCCAATCTAATTAGGTTCTTTTATGGATTATGATATTAAACAAGATTATAAAAGAAATTAAAATCGGGTTCTTAATCCGAAGCCTAAATTATAGTGACAGATTCTCATATGAAATTGAATTCTAAAAACGATTCTGTTCCATACGTTTTTTTTTTCGCACTATTTAACACCGTAATACATTTTTCCTTTTTTTTCTTTTGTTGAAGATTTACGCCTCTAGAACGCGCTGGAACAAGTGCCTGATAAGGATTCGTTTTAAAATCTGAAGAACAATTACATTAGAAATTCCGGAATTATGTGTCCTGAAGAAAGTTGTATATAATATAACATTACATTATGAGCTATAAATAAATTCTTACCAATCAAATATACATTATGCAATTAAGATGACGTTAATTTTAAATAAAATACCATAATATCAGTATTTAAGTAAGGTTTATCAATTTTCAAATCATGTACGGTAATAATTAAATAATTTTAGATAAATTATCGTAGCATTAATAATATTGGCTTATTTTATACATCAATAAGCTACTTTTTTTCAGAAAATGTACTCATTTATTAAAAGAAAATATATTGGCCGTGGCCTTACAGAAAGATTAAGAGAAACTACTCAACGAGAAGCTCTGTTTCAGACGTTGCCAACATTATGTGAAGAAAATTTTCGAAGCTATTTGAACTCGGTAAAGAATCTTCTTTTTGTTTTCTTTTACATCACAATGATAATAATCTTTCCACCCACTATTGAGTTGAGTACCGAACAGCGAACAAATATTCATGGAGGTCAAGACTCGATTGACGCCCCTATTTTTTTCAAGAGTTTTGGGAATTTCAAAATGAAACTTGTTCGGTCTAAGTTATAGTCAATGAAGTTTTTTTTTATTAATGAATTCGTCATTGTAGCACTATACTCTGAAATTTCCAATGAAAAGGGATATTTTTCATGAAGAATTCTCATGATCACGAGAAGTTTTTTTTTTTAATCAAATACCTAATCTCAAACAAAAACAAAAACATTAAATACATAATATATTAATGGACTGAGAATCATATTTATTTGTTAAATAATAAAAAATGGAAAAATAAAATTGATTTATTTTTCTACAGAAAAAATAGTCCTAAGAGAATAAATAAAAACTGTATGCATATTTATTTATTTATTTTTAATATAACTTTATAAATATACTAAATAATTTGATTAGCTGTTCTCACCTTAGCTCACATTTACATATCAATTTCATTGGACATTAGTGTGTTAAAAGTATTATCAAAAAATATCTTTCAAAAATTTTTTTTTAGTTTATTTATTGAAATTCACAACTGTAAAAGAAGTACAATACGTAAATATGAGGAATGTTACTTCAAATTTTAAATATTAATTTCAAGAATTATAGATATTTTAAATTTTAAAAATTAAATTAATTATAACTAAATTATTTTTAGTCAACCAGGTTTTGGGTGCTATATTAAATATTGATGGGTTCCTTACATTAACCTTAATTATAAATAAATAGACCGTCGTTGTATATTATATGAATCCATATCTTATTGAATTTGCGTAATCTAAGGCACCCCTGTTCAAATTAAAAAAAAAAAAACTTCATCCTGTGAAAAATTTATTTATTCCTTTATACTTTTTCTAAGGATTTTTTGTTGTTATAGAATTTTACAAAATAATGTTCAAAAATAAAACAAATTTTATGGCTTAACTTCTCCGTCCTGTAAATATTACAGAAGGAAGTTCTGGAAATTAACTTAATTAAACATATAAACAAGGGTTCATTAGTACATATAAATTTTGTTGATAACAATATCCCTGAGGAAGCTTTTATACTATAAGTCGAAGATTCCGCCAGCAAAACATAGGAAGTAGAGTAATCATTCTAAACGCTGAGCGAGGCTAAACGTGATAGAACTTGCGCTTTGTCTTGGAGGCCTTTGGCGTTGCTCACTTGGATGTGAACCTTACACTGTATAGATCAGCTAAGAATGACAGGTGCAATAACCCGCTACTTCAGGCATGGATTTATTTGTCATTAAGTTGTTATTGGCGCTTACAAATAAATTCCTGAATGTCATAATTAGTAATTTGAACTTTTTCCATCGTTTTACCAAATTAATTATCGTTTTTTGACCACTACGCAGCTTGGTCAATATTTTCAATTTTGTGCCTATTTAGTGTCCAATATCCCAGCAAACAATTTGAAACCGTTATTTTGAAAAAATAAATCCTCTCTACGAGTGACAACAGTAAAGATTTTATACCTTTTACTGCTGTAAAATGTGAGTCTTAGAGCACACCCCTAATCTTTTTTATTTGCTTGAGTATTTTCTAGAAATTCAAGCT
>NW_027105142.1:84104-84923 GCF_000696795.3 Halyomorpha halys | reverse complement strand
AATAATTATCCGTCACAGACGGATTCGAATATTGGTCCTTGGAGTAAGCAGTCCAGCGTCTTACTTCTATGTCACCCCACTGCCCCAGAAGATGCATCATTTTGTTCATAGGTTGTTGGCAATAATAAATACGATTTTATTTATTTTTATTCTTCACTGATCGTACCCCCAACTGCCCTCTCCTCACACCCAGCTCATTCACACCATATTAACAAATATATAAATTAAATGATAACAAAATAAGAAATAGAAGAGAAAAAATAAATAATTATAAAAAAAATTAAACATAAAGTAAAATAATATCTTAAACATAATCCTCCCTATTTACAATACTTACATACAGCCTGGAGAGCTCTGAACCCAGATTTTTCCCCCATTTGTGGAGGAAAGGGAAGGACTCTATAAACGATCTATAAGATTCCGGTGCTATAAACGATCCCTATAAAACGGAAATAGGTAATTAAATATGTGTATAACATAGCAGGATTATGTAAATAAAATTTAAAGTTATGTAATCCAAAAGGAATAAAGAAATATGAATATTTTAATTTAATAATAATAATTTAAAATTAAAGTTGCGGAAAAAAAAATAGAAAGTAAATATAGTAAATGTAGTAATTAATGAAATATGTAAGTAAAACGCTAGAATAAAAAAATAAAATACAAGGTAAGGTAAGACAAAATTACTAATTATTCTTATTAATAAATTAATAACAACTTCTTCCGTCTTACTATACCTTTTGTATTATATAACTTTATATTTTATATCCTTAATCTAGTTATTTTACTAACATATTTAATTACATATACATAAATATT
>NW_027105142.1:80863-82059 GCF_000696795.3 Halyomorpha halys | reverse complement strand
ATATATATATATATGCCTGTGTATTAAATAATGTTTACTTTTTACATATATTTACTAACTAGATATTTTCATATGTATTTTTTTATTTGTACCTTCCTCTTACTTTATTTTAATATTACTCTACTCGCATAGCCTTAATTAACCTTAGTAATAATTGAACTATTCATGTCTTTCAACATTATGTATGTATCAATAATGTTAGTTATTTTTTTATTTCTTATTATCATTTTGTTCATAGGTTGTTGGCAATAATAAATACGTTTTTATTTATTTTTATTCTTCACTGATCGTACCCCCAACTGCCCTCTCCTCATTATTTTGTTTTACCTATTTTTGCTTTGTTTTTTTCTCATTTATTTATTGAAATTCACTCAATTTTTTTTTTTGTTTTAGTTCACGTACGTGCGTCCGGTCAAATTACTTCCACGTAGAGTATCATCCAATGATATGATTAGCCGTAAAAAGGTCAGATTCGTTCTTCCTCATAAAATGCATCCTCCTAGAATTGGAAAAAAACCCTTCATCGGTTATATACAGAAGTATTATGACCCAATTATACCAAACTTTATCTACATGTGGTCTACGCCTGAAGAGGATGACATACAGCTTGATATTAATGCAATTGAAGCTAAAGAAAGGCTCCTTCGCGGAGACGTGAGTTCCGTAACATCCTACAGTACGGACGATCGGCTAATCCTGGTATGACATAAAATTTACATAAAAAATTAAGAAGTTAGGATAAGTATTTTACACGTTAAGAAATAAACCATGAGGTTAAAGATAAAAATCATTAAATGAAATTTTCACGGATATGAGGTTTTTTACCATCTTGCTGTCTTGACCAAATCTACGTTTCAGAACTGACAAAATTCAGAAATCTTCAAATTTATTTATTTATTTTAACATATATTTATTCCTTTTTTTAGTATTTATTTATTCATTTTTTAGATTTATTTATTAGTTATTATTATAACCTATTATATTTTATATGTATTACTTTTTGTTAATATTTACTGTATGCATATTGTTAAATCCTTCTAGGTAATTGTTGAGTTTATTTTTTAATATTTTAATTAAATTGTACTCGGGTGCGAAAATACGATTTTTAGATTTTTAAGTGTAAATATTTTTATTTTAATCTCTCTCTCTCTCTCTCTCTCTCTCTCTCTCTCTCTCTCTCTCTCTCTCTCTCTCTC
>NW_027105142.1:68592-80726 GCF_000696795.3 Halyomorpha halys | reverse complement strand
CATAAATTGAAATGGTTCAGACACTAGGTAAATATAGAAAAAAACACATTTTCGCAAAAATATCACTTGATCACTTGTCAACAATCAACATAATTAGTTACATTTATTTTTTGTAGTGACATACATTATATACATAGTTAGAATATAAAAACTAAAAGAAAAAACATTTTTTATTAAATTACAGAAGAGTGTAGGTTGAACGAATTCAGTATGCTCAACCTCCACCGAGATTTAGTTTAATCAAAGAAGACAATTATCGCAAAAGAGGTGGTTAATATTTTTGCCAGCAATCTCAAAGTAATGATCGAATTTTATGAAGTAGAAATAAAATAATGGAGGTATTTCTTGGAATGTGGAATCACATCTCTTTCTTCTACCCAACGTTTCAAAATGGAATGCATGTATATAGTTTTTGTGTGTAATGGACTGAGACTTGCTCCCTCCCCCCTTGGCGAAATTCTGCCTACGCCCATGCAGCTTTTCATAATTAAAATGCCAGACAAAAAATATGATATTAAAAAAACTAGGGAAAAAATAGGAAGGGACTCTTTTGATAGCATTAAGGGTAGTTAGCTGTAACATTTACTCACCTCAAGAGGTGTTAATTTATTTATTATAAGAAGACGTTATCATAATCATAACGTTATTATAAAAAGTTCGTAATTATTAAGAAGAAATAATATGGTACGACAATAATAATGAGAACCGGTACAAACCGCAATCATTGGTTCAGTACATTGTAAGGAAACTGCTTTTTAGATCAAGAAGGTGATTTCTTTATGTTCACGCTCAACCGCCAGATTTTTTCCCAATTAAGGGTGCTATCTATTAATCCTCTCGATTTTACAAATGTCTTTATCTGATCATCTGCTTTGGTACCTGATCTCTTCAAATGACACCTGTCAACGCAAAGGGACCTTTCCCACCGGTACAATGGGCATAAGATGTTTGAGGGACAATATCTATTAGGCTAAGTATCAGCGGCTTGCCTTGTCGGCAGGCAAGTCAATTATAGTTTATCCTAAGCACCTGTAGCCCTTTGTGACATATTTTTCGTCGGCGTAGCTAATGGTAGCCAATGAGGAAATAGATTCCAAAAGAGTGACGCCTTGACAACCAAGTGGGGTGGCTGAAGACCGAGACAGAAGGGGAAAGGTAATTTGGGCTCGGAACTGGCAGCTAGAGGAGGAAAGAGGATGGACTTCAACAGGAGGAAGTTCTCTATAAAAAGCAGAGGAAAGATAAGCTCTTAAGATCTGGAACTCCACGGCTGAGATGTCAACAACACTCCACAGCATTCACCATCCATTCAACTATTTGTAGATATATTAGGTAATAGTTTACAATGTAATAATATTTTTTGCAAACCATTTATCTGGATCATTTTATTGCAATCATGTACTAAATGTAAATAAATACTTTTATATTAGTATACTATCATATTTCCAAATACCACTCTTTACTATATTATATATTCCAATGGTAACAACATTTCATAAATATAAAAATATTTAATTAATAAACTAATAAACACACAAGCCCTTTGGAAAGGTGATCCAATAATAATAGTTTTGTAGGACTCTATAATAATAATTTAAATTATAATATAAATATATTTGGATAATAACCTTTATTAATTATCCTGGCATCCCAATTCACAAGAGGTATAATACATTGCAAGGGCACCCACTTTGTGAGGTTGGGTTGACCCAGGGAGGGCACCAGGACCCACAGGATTGACTAATGGCTACAGTTACAGAATAAATAATTATCCGTCACAGACGGATTCGAATATTGGTCCTTGGAGTAAGCAGTCCAGCGTCTTACTTCTATGTCACCCCACTGCCCCAGAAGATGCTATTGCTATGTAAATTAATAAAGTTGAAAAAAAAAAAAAGGGTGAAGAAGAAATAAGGGTCAGACTATTTTTGTTTTTCATTCTGGAATAACATATCTCAGCAAAATTTGAGAAAAAACATAAAAATATAAAAACATAACAATCATGTTTGTTTATTTAGTGAATAGATTAATATATCTCTTTCCAAATTTTGTGATTAAATTGAGAATTAACCATTAGATATTTGAACTGCCCATAAATAAGAAGTGTTGATAGATAAATTTGCCAACCGATTAATTTGAGTTTGTAAGGTATTAAAGAAATCACAAAAATGAAAATCTGTTATTTCCCTCAGTAAAAGTAGAAAGGCGCATCCGATTTATTAAAACATCCTTAAATGTAAGTTTCTATCAGACACCTCTTGATTGCCTAACATGCGACGAAATTTGTGATAATTCATTAATTAATAATTTACTTAATAATTTGATATTTTACTTACCTAATTACATTATGTACTTAAGTACGTAATTTAATCGCATTTAACTATTACTCAAAAGAATAAATAATTCTATTTGTTCTACTAGTCACTGGTTATTCAAACTATTGATAATCTGTTACTTCCATAATTAACTTTTTATTATTTTATTAAATGTTTTATTTAACAATAAATGACGAATAATAGTAATTATCGCTTTGTCGGCAGTAAGATTTTTTTTATTATATATATTAAATATTCTTAAGATTTCATATATATATGATTTTTTTTTTTTTCAGTATGAGCAAAAACTAAAACTCAAGCCTAATGTTTTGTTGAGAAAGCCTCAAGTTATCCAAGAACAAAGAGTGGAATTGAATTCCGTTTACAGACCAATGGTTAAAGGAAAAAGAAGTGTTTATTGTTCAAAACTTTATATTAAACCAAAGAAACTCTTCAGAAAATCGCTAAAAAAGATTGTTCCCACGAAAAATTTACGTGATAATAAACGTAAAAAAATAGAAAAGCTCGTTATAAAACGCACCAACATTCCTCTTCCTAGCTATTTAAGGACGGATTTAGATGAGCGTGATAGGGACAAGGTATATGATTTAGTATAGACGTTTAGGTACATAAGTCTCATTCAGAATGACCCTTAATTGACATTTGTTAAAAAATGTATTTGGCTTTGATAAAGTAATTAAACAGGAAAAATGCATAAGAAAACTAATCCAGTGCAAATTCGAAGGGATTCAGGGCACCTCATTTGAGTTGGTTACGTTTGTTAGAAGTGATGTACCAGCTGTCGAAGAAATTCTCCTAATTGATCCGTTTTCGATACCAAAACTGAAGCTTCTTTATTTCCTGTAAAAGTATAGAAGTTCAATACTTCATAAATTATCAATAATTAAATGTCTAAAACATTAGTAATCGCGATACATTAAAAACAATTTCTTGTTACTGAATTCTTTTCTCTCTAATCGTTCATAAATATTTCATCGATGATACCGTAATATAATAAACTCAGGATATTTGTTTTCTATATTATAAAAGAAAAATATTCTATATCTATTAAAACATCATCTAAGGGCGTACCCAGGAACAAAACTAGGAAGCCAAGCCATCCCAAGCCATGGTCAATCAGGTTATGATATTTCTCTACGGAAAAGGGAAATGAAGCCAAAGTTTGAAGAAAATTATATATAGTTGTCGTAGAGCTTCATTATTTATTAAAATCAGTATTTTCTTGAAAAAAAACACATTAATTTTTACCAAATTAATAATTTATATATAGTAATCTTTTCACTTTCTTGAGACGGTTATTACTGTTATGATATGTCCCAAAACTCTTTGTTATTTCTTTAAAAGTTCAACGTTCAATGACCAAAATGGTCGAGGATATCCTCAATGACAATCAAATAAATAACACATTTTATTATACATACATTTTTAAAAATTTTATCAAACAATATAATTACTAATAAATTAGCATACCCTAAATATAAATTTACACCTCACATCCAAGTGTAGGCTATTCTGCCCAGATCGATATGATTCTCTATTGTTTTATTATTTCATAGGTTCATTTGACTGAAATTAATGTTTTTTGTTAAAATTGTTAAAAAATCTATGCATAATAAAACCTGTTATTTATATGACTGTCCTTCAGGATGGCTAAATTGGCCAAAAGTTCGGACTTTTAAACAAATAATAAAGAGTGTTTTGAGACTTAATTAGATACATATTATTTTATTTAAATAAATTAATAAGTTTTTCACCTGAGCAGCTGCCCCTTCCTGCCCCCACTGGGTACGCCAATGAAAAGAATCCTTACTTTATTAAAGTTACATTTCTCCATTAACCAACCGAAAAACTACAGGATTATTCTAATTTTTTAACCTCTTTTAAAACATGTCCATGAAAGTTCATATTGAAGCTATAATTAAAAAAAAAACAAGAAAAAAAGTCATATTTAATTTTTAATTTAACAAGAGATAAAACTTCCTTTAAATAGTCACGATTACAAAATTTGCCTGTTTTTTAGAAGTAAGTTTAAATTTTTCATAATTAAATAAACAATTTTCAACTAAATCATTATTATAATATTTATCCTCACCGTTTAGGATGCGCGCATAAATAATGTATCAGTAGAAATACGAATAAACGGAAATTAAATCATTAAAAAAGAGATACAAAATTAAAAAAATTCAGCATCTATTTCAAAAATTATAATCTTTTTCCCCCCATTTCTCGATTATTTGTTTTAGGATTAATAATAGCTGCTATAATGTATTACGATGAGTTGTTACAATATTGTACTTTACACTATACTAACACGAGGCAATAACATATTTCTTTTTAAATAAATGTGTAGATGTAAAAGGACATGTTTAACTTCCCGATCTATTGGCAACTTATTATAATCACCGATAAAATGGAAAGTGTAAATTTTTACTCAGTTTTGATATCGGGTAATCTAATTCCTATGCAAATATTAATAATATAATAATATCTTGTTGGATTTAGAAATACATAATATCTATTGTATAAATCATTTGATTCTGTAAAACAAATTTCATTAATAGTAGAAATATGTAGAATACAAATTATGTTGCTGGACTCATTTTTTATCAAGTTTTAAATAAATCCATACAAAGAGGGTTTTTTTTTATAAATGTTCACTAATAAATGAACAATCTTATAATTTTAACAAATTAAATCAGTACTTAGCATTACTGGGGATGTAAAAGATAGCAAAAGTGTAGCCAAAATACGGCTAGTGACCAACAATGTTACAACTCGTAGCACATGACGGGGAAAAACAGACTTCTTTAAAAAAGATTAATTTTTTAAAATTCCAAATTGTCAAATTTAAAAAAAAAATAGTTATGTACATTCATATTAATGAATTTTTTACAGCATTTTTCTGTATTAATCCGAACACCCTCCTCTAGCAATTAGTTTGGATTTCCGAGATTGCACTGTGTAATGTATTGAGAATATGTTCGCACGTTGGGATATATATATATATATATATGATTGCTGTTATTCCAGGCTATTATTAGTACATGTTTTTTGAAGTCTTGAAATCCGGTTAATAAATATACAACTGTAATGTTAAATTGCTAACCAATTAATATATCAATATTATAACATTTAAAAAACAAAAAATATAGTATATTTTTTACTTAAGAGAGAGAACAACAAAATCTCGAAACGCCCCCAAAACATAATTGCATATTTATTGAATGACCCCAAGATCCTAATATAAATGTATATAAATATATAATATAAATTTATGTGTGTTTTAATAATAATGTAAAAATAAAAATAAATTTTCAGCCAATCATTATAAAAAAGAATTTAGCAACAGTCCTCAGAGAAGCGGCCACATTTTTAAAAGAAGAAAAAAAAGAACATGAAAAGTATGTCTTTACATAAAATATATTATTAATCGCTACAAATAATATCTATATTTAAATATAATTATAAATAATAAAGTAATTATACTTATAGTATTAGGACGGTTTATTTCTTGATTATAAATCTCAATTAGATAGATGTACATTATTGGCGAGATCTGTATGCACACCATATGAATCGTTCCCCTGATAAAGGACGTGACACTAATCTAACTTTACAAATTCTCCAGTAGTCCACCATAAGAAAGAGCCGAACCATACAATCCATCCAGTGAGGTATAAATACAGAGGGAAGCTACAGCGCCAAAAATCCAGTTACTATAACCACTATCAGTTATTTCTTTCCCGTTATGCACGAGCCTTCTAGGGCATTTGGGGAAATCGCATTATCTGCTCAATCCTATTATCAGACAAAACTCCTTTTTAAAACCTATTTCTTTTGTTTTTACTCCTAAGTGTTTATTTTCGAACGTGTCCTGAAATGAGGTAGGCAACTCCTGGAGGGAAGGGAGGGGGACGTTAGAATCTCCCTGGGGTTAACTATCTACGCCTTGGCTCACTACCACGCATCACATGGCCTAAGCTCAAGCATAAGGTAAAGCCCACAAGCCCGTTTCCGCCTCTTCTTTCAAATCCCCTCGTACCTCGTACTCATTTCTACCATTTTTTTCAATGTTAAGTGGGTGACTAACTCCCAACTATGGGTCATGAGTGGTAAAATTCACTCACCCGAGCTTGTAAACTTGTGTTGCCGGGAGCTTCGGGCGTAAATTTTCCAACTGAATGACTCCGATCATTATTTCAGAATAGTTATTTGATTTTACATCTTACAGGAGTATTAGTTTCAAAGAAACAATAAATTGCGAGACACTAGAAAAAAAAAGGTACCTTATTTTACTTCGCCCCTTTTCACTCATCTTCTAGGACCACTGGGAAATTTGGGACTTTTAGTATGTTTATTATTACATTCCCAAACAATATTATAAAGTTTAAAAACTTTGGAAATTGTGTCATAAATTGGCTCAAATCTGCTTAATTTTATAACATGAGCATTTTTTTATATAACTCTTTGATCAAGACCTGCCAACCGGTGTATTTCCTACTGCTCCGACTATTCGAGATGCTTTTGACTATACGGTCCTTCGGCTTCCACACCTGTACAAACCACCGCAGTTGGCATCGGGAGAAGGTGCATCACACTCGTCAATAATTTGACAACCCCAAATTCAAGAAAGTTATCAATTGGTGTCAATATTATATTATAACTTACCAATATAAAATTAGTTATACATATAAGAGCCATTTTGTTGGCTTGATAATTATAATAGCAAAATTGAAATTTTATTTTCACAATGTACATTGTAAGTACATACGTTTGAATTAATTTAATTGGTGAAATGTTAGTATTTCTCATCTTTATCTGCCTTTGCGTCATGGAGCCTCAACACTGCTCAAAGTCTCTGCTTAACCTTCGGTTGAGGATTTTCCTCTTCTATTACCAACACTGTGTATATATCCTTGGTATGTAACTCTAGGACGTTCACGTGGTCTCCTACCTGTGGGACTAGTCTTCATTACCAGAATCCATGTTCTCGTCCATACAGCAGACATTCCTTAACCACATAAGCTGTCGGGTTTCCAAAGTGGTTTTAAGTTCAGGAACTTCCAGCTGCTCTATAATGAAATAATGCTATCCGTCCTTGTTTCCTAACAGATCTACTTAATAACCTCATTTCTGCTACTCTTAAGTGACTGGTATGCCTGTCCAACATTGTCCAACTTTCTCCATAGTAGGTGAATGTAGGCAGGTAGACGGACTTAGATCGTTGTAATGTTACCAACAATAACCAATATCGATAATGTTAGTAGAATTAGATTAAACAGAGGCTTTGATTAGAACAAAATTTTTATTCTGAATTTGAGATTTCTGATTAACATTTTATACATAAAAGCAATTTAGATTTAAAATTTATTTATAAAAATATAATTATAATTTCGATATTTTTAACCAGATTGAAGCAGATAGTAGAAGGTGCGCCGAGTACAATCCCACACGAACAGTTGTTAAAGAGTATGAGGTTGGATGATGAGAGGAAACGAAAGAAAAGATTAATCGCTGGGCGCTTGAAAGCCCAACTAGTTCGTCAAACTCTAATGCTTGGAAGAGAACGTGCGCTCCACCGCGCTAGAGGAATAAGGAAACGATTCGAAGATGAGGTGAGACTATTTCAAATGAATATTTATTTTTTAAATCGTATAGTGTTGTAAATATATGAAGTTTGTATTCAATAATTAAACTTTATTACAATGCAGGAATTCTCACGACCGTCTCAAGAGTCATAATCATTAAACAAATAAGATTGAAAAATATTCTAAAATATTTTGCTTAGGTTATTTATTTAAAATATTATTGCAAATGAATTTTTCCAAATTCTACTATAAACTCGACGTTCAAGATTGATCTTATCTTTTAACTAAACAAGCCATTGATTATTCTTAACCCTCTGCACTTGGCAACGTTTCGGACGTCACTTACCAGCAACTCGACGCCACTTTTTCCCGAAAGGTACACCCTAGAATCGTGATATAAAATAGTACAATATTAGAACCAAGTAAGGTATTGTAATGAAATTTGGTTTATATGTATTTGTGGACATTGAAGAACGCATATTTACATTTTTTAAAAATATTTCTTATCATTTTTTACATTGTGTAAATTGTGAAGCAATTGGTTGGATAATATCATCATCACTATCATTACTATCATCTTCTGCTTGAGTATTTATTCTGTTAAATCTGTCTGTATAAATGTCTATCTGAAACTCGTCTTCAGTACTGCTTACATCACGAGACTCACTGGTACTTAGCCGTCTTTTAAAAAAATAAAACAAAATAATGATAGAAAGGGTAAAGAAATGGTTTGGAAATTACAAAATCGCAACACTGTCTAATTACTGCAGAGGTCTTTATTATTCGACGCTTCAATACAATGCGAGCTCTTATAAATTTGTTTATTATCTTATTAAGTTTGCCTAGATATATGGTTCAATAGATATTTACCTTTGTTCCACTGATTCTACATAATACTCAGATTAGATGATTAGAGAAGTAAAAAGTCCGTCGTGACTACACTTCGCACGTTCTCTTTCGACGTAAAACTGGTTGATTTATGTTTCATGCATATTGATATTTTTATCTGTTTCCTGTGCCATTCAACTTGAGAACCATGGGAACACATGCGTTTCTTAAAAAATTTCGTTGGAATAAGTTCATTCTCTGTAATCACTAATAAACTTTCATTTCACCTCACGGGGAGGGAGGGGGCGACCGAGTGCAGAGGGTTAACTTACCACCTAACCATCAGATGAGGGACTGTTGACTTTACGAATTAGCCAGCACAAAATGATCCCTTATTTCGAATATTAATCTATGAACATTATTATTATTTATATATATGAAATTTCTTGTTAGAGACATAATTGTTTACTTATTATCTTAAGTCTCCTACGTTTCAGCTTTACCGGCCATTTTCAAGGATCTATCAATAAAAAAAATTAAATATATTACATTTATTATAAATTAACTTTAAAAACATTATGAAAAAAATACATTTCCTACCTTAGTACACTATCACAGCTAAACATTGTTAATCAACATCATTTTAGGCCATTTTGCCTTGGTCAATTATTTATCATTAGACAATTATCTTTAAAAAATCTTAAATTATGAAAACATCATGCACTAGTAAATTAATCATCATTACAATGTCTAAAATACCCATTATTCTTACAGTTACAATTATTATATTTACTAGTTTACAATCTATATTTCATTTACTCAATTTATCAACCTTACATTGAGTAACGTACCTCACTATCCCAGGTTTGCCATAGCCTCATTATATTTCCAAATTTATTCCAGTATACTTATTCATTGATATTAGTATTTTAAACACCTATCAATTTTAATTATATATTCTTTATCTTAACAAAAACCTTATTATGATCATAAATTCACTTTGCTTAAAATTTCAGTACAATGCTGGTTGAAATTTGTTTTAATTTGATTTAAAATTAACAGTATAATTAATATTCTCTGATAGAATATATATAGCCTCCAATATTTTTCTTTTAAAGGCATTGTTTTCTTTATGCAAAATCATTGTATTTTCAAAATCAAAATTATGCCTATTTTTGGATACATGTACTACTTTATTTGGGTCTTCATTCTTATTTCTTACTATTTTGCTGATATATTCTTTTTCCCAATAATTGTTTGGTTTCTCCTATATATATTCCTGGAAAATTCAGACATGGCACTTTATATACCAATCCCGATTGATTTTTTGTCTCCAATTTACCCTTTTTATTTTACTGTTTAGGGTCTCTTATTACTAGGTCTATAAAATAAGGAGTATTCAGCCACATCATATTCTTTGAACCGTTGGCAAACCTGATGAATTAGCCAGCACAAAATGATCACTTACTTCGAATAATAATTTATGAACATTATTATAACTTATTTATCCCCCTACCCTTCCTATTATGCGATTCGGGTGTAGGGAGTGGGAAGCAGCCCATGCCTATACTCACTACTGCAGTCAATATAATATCGTGATAGTGAATTCAACTGGCTCTGAATGCTAAATTGAGACTAATGAATGACTTTATGGATTTAGTCATCTCGTCACCTGAATGGCTCATATACAAGTCAAGTGAATTTTTTTTTTTTTTGTTTATTTGTTAAGTAAATCTGTGGAATGTTTCATGTATACTTGAAAATCTTGGGAAGGAACAACTAGTACTCGTGGTGGTACTTCAAGCATTAATTTAAATTAGAAGGACCCTTGGCCATCTTCTTTTCAGACGCCTCGGAGGATTATCTGGGATTGGTAAGGATGAGAGACTAAGAAGTAATGGGTTCCTTGTCTGGGGAGCCCCAGAACTCCTCAATTCCATATGTCCAAATTGATCTGATTATCGTAGTGTATAATATTTTTTTGAAGTGAGTGGGAAGTTAAGAGCGTTTGTCAAGATGGTGTTGTATCAATCGAAATCTACGAGCAGTTTCTTTTCGTTTCAGTCTTGTATGTGGATTCATGTAAGTCTCTTGTCAAGATGGAGTCCTAATTATCGAATTTGTTCAACAGGCGTTAGTGGAGTATTTAGAAAGGATACTGTACTACAGGAGGGAAGAGGTTTATGACGGAGAGTAAAGATGATTTGTTGGGTTTTGTCAGGATTTATTTTGATTCTACAGTTTTGGCACCATTCTTCAATGGATGTTATGTGTGTCTGTAGTGTTTGTGATGCATTAGTAGGGTCGTTGTTTACAGACATGTGTCATCAGCGTATGTTGTTAGGACTGCGTTTGAGTGGGTTGGGATGTCAGCAGTATAAACGGTGTAAAGAATCGGACCTAAGATACTACCTTGAGGAACACCGGCGGACTGAGAAAAGAGAGATTAGTAGGCTAGGTTATTATTTACTTTAAAGGTCCTATCAGAGAGGTAGGAACGAATGGAAAGGAAATATGTTGGGGGTAAGAATTGACGAAGTTTATACAGCAGAGCTGGATGCCAGACTCGATCAAAAGCTTGTAAAGTGAAATTAAAATACTAAATACTTAATAGCACAAACCATTAATTAGCTCATGCGCCTTCTAATTTAACAGTCGAATTCTTGTTTGAACAGAACATTTATTTATGCGTCGTTTTTCATTCCCCGTTATCTTTATAGACTTTATATGTTAAATATATATATTTTTTTAAATCTTTGACTTTTCAACGACATATTATACGTCCTTATGACTACTCTTATTTACGAAAATGAGTTTTTAACCTGAAAAAAGTATTTTCCCTCTTATCCCCTTAAGTTAATAATGAAATTCTTTCTTAGTTCGCCTTTATCCAGTTTTCATTACTAATAAATGTTTGCGATTCATTCAAACAAACAAATTAAAAGGTACTTGAAAAAAAAGCTATTTTGTAAATTCGTCATTTAAAACTATTTCAATGAGGATAAGACCTAGCTGATATTGAAGTCCACTTAATTTTACAATGATAAATCGAGTGTAATAAAACCCGTTAAAGCCATTTTTGATCAAATCGAAAAATCGATTATATAAAGTGGCACTTCAAGTCAATCTATTTTATCTAAGAAGCAGCTTTGATACCTTAGGCACATACCCACACGAAATTCGTAATTTTAATATACTAAGCCTTTTTTGTTTTGGGACTCGTTTACTTCAAAACGTGTATTTTCGTCGAAATCTTTTTTTTTTATTGATATTTACAACTGTACATAAAATACATCAAGTAAATTTGAAATACTATCATAATGGTATGGTACCAGCATGTAGAGAAACTACCCATTTGTAGCTCTCTAAAAACAGTTTTACA
>NW_027105142.1:54750-68032 GCF_000696795.3 Halyomorpha halys | reverse complement strand
AACATTTAAAAAAACTAGAAATAAGTTTATGAAATATTTACTAAAGAAGAGATTTTCTTATGAAACTGTTGTTTTAAAAATAAAAATCTATTTTCTAAAAGTTCTTTCACCAAAATGATGGTACATACAAATATCACAATATAATAATTGGCACATTTTGCAGCGGGAACAATACATTCATCAATATAAAGCCAACATGAGGCGTGACCACAGGCGAAGAGAGAGGCTCAAAAAAAAAGTACTAAAAGTCAGAAGACGAATCATTGCGAAACAAAAATTGTTATTTCGAAAAAGAAATTTAGAAGGTATTGGAACAGAATTATATATAGATAGATATTAGAAATTATAATTACTTACATAGCCACCCCATAAGTCCTGTAGTAGCTGTGACAGCGTACGTCAATTACACCCAAGTTGTAATTACAAAATTCCTAAACTGAGTGGATTTACAGTCACAATGTTACTACTTTGCTACCAGTCTTTACTTCTAGGATGGGGAGTATGCAGTATAAAGCCATCTGGTAAGTTAGATAGAAACGGATAGTAAATATATTCTCTAAGATCAGTTCCTATCCATAACCGATAAAAAATATTTAACACAAATATCATCTATGTGGTGTTCCACCCAGTGCTCGGAAACCCACTGATCACTAGAAAGCAGGTCAATACAGTTCCAACAAAGTTTTATTATTCTATTACTAAATGGATTTTGGTTTTATATTTAAATAATACAAATCGGAGTTCAGACTTTGGTGAGTTCATTTGAGCCTAGTTAAACATAGGTTAAAAAATATTTCATTTAAAAACTGATTCATGAAGATCAGCACAAGTTAAAAATCAAAGTTTATTCGCTAATATAACTGTCCCTACTTACAAGTCACTCTTGAATATTTTTTTCAATAATTATTTACTTACACTCCTCCAAAAAGTGAACAATTACATCTTGACAAGATGGTTTTTTTTTTTACCCCTTCGTGGTCATTTCTGACATACGGGAGAGTTATCTAGAGGTAGCAAAACTATTGTAACCATGGTGGGGGGACCGCCACGAAATGAAAAAGGTTCACCACTCAAGCCGGATTTGAACCAGCGCTGCCCGCAGTTCTCGCAGCGCCTCAACCAAGGTTAGGATTATTGATAAGGTTAGATTATAATACCAACCGCCTTTCAAAACAGATAATGCCTTTCCCTTCAGGCTTACTTCGTTCCCCCTTTAGTTAAAGTTTAGGTTATAATACACGATATTTTTCGGCAGCAGTTCCTACCACTTTTACTTCTTCTGACTGATAAATATCCATATTTAATACATCTTTCCTGTTTACGACCGATATTTCTCACGGATCCTTGTACTTTCTTCGACAACGTAACTCTACTGACTGACAACCTTCCGTATTAGATATTTAATATTATAACACACGTTACTGAATAAAAGTATTAGATATTATATATTTATAGCATCATTAGAAACAATAACCAGAAACTCTATAAATGAAGCATTTATTGTATATTTACTTAATAGATAATATACATTTTAATATTTTAATTCATTTTTTTAAAAATAACTCATAAACACATTATCTTTATTGTTTATACAAATATAGTACGATCGATTAATATAGTAGTGATGTTTATTCATCACTACTATATTAACTAACTAGGGATGTATAAACATCACTACGATTGTTTGAGGAGGGGTGGATATAAAATATCATCCCATCTCTATATTAAAAATACATCTAATTTTCCTATATTTCTATAACTATTAAGGTCCTTATTTTTCCAAAGGTATTATTTTAAGGATTGATATTTAAACCTTGATCTACTGTTTGGATATACATTCGAAGATTCTCTTGAATTTATTGGGTCGACTTAATTAGAATGTTTCCTCTAATCTCCTTTAAATTGTTTTCAAATAAGAACTTTTTTTTGGTATTATGTTTTTATGTCCATTCCCCTCTTGAATTTCCCTCTAGAGGGAAAAATTCCCCGTTGAATGGGTAATTAATTTTTAGAAGGTTTGTGCTGTCTGGTAAAGAAGTGATTTTTCCCTCCTTTTTCGGAGGAGTGAGGGTAAATAATTAATAAAGTAAATAATACCTTTTTTTCTAGCAGGTCTGCATTGAACCTTCCGTATAAGTCAAGTTGAATATTATTTCGTAGACAATAAAAGTTTAAAATTCAAAAAATAAATTGGACGCCTTTCCATGAACTGCCAAAGCTCTTCTCCGGTGACATGGACGCCATACTATTAATTTTTATAAATATCCGTGTAATATGTTATTTATTTGGCAGTAAATACATATTGTAATCTAAATCACATTGAGAAAACAAATTAACGAGATGAAAATTGACCCAAAGAAATTCAACCTACCGTTTTGAGACTATTTCAAGCACCGATTATGGGGCCATAAAACATAGCCAGTGCTATCTATAGACCCAGAAAAGTTTGGCCATCACTGTCTCAGAGGCGCTCAGCTCCAAGTGAAATTGTACAAGACGAATATGCTAAAAAAAAACTATTTTGAAAAGGAAAAAATAAATTTCAAGAAATATTTTCACAATTTAATTAATATTAGAAGAAAACGGAAAGCTGAAAATAAAAAAAAGGGGGGGAAATTATTTTTGTTCCATCGCCATTGTACTGTAGGGTTTATACAAATCCTTCTTTACAATGTTTTGTCCATGCTTTTTTAAATACTTCTTAAATTTCAGTTTAAATTAGTAAAAAATAAATATTATTATTTCTTTAAACAATAAAAACTGTTGTTTTTTATGGCATTACAAAATATACGAGTTATTATATATTACATTAATAATTTAATCGATATATTTTAAAATTTTAATTTTGATATTTAAATTTTTTTTTTTTTTTCCAGCTGCAGCTCTAGCTTGGGAAAACTATACAATGTCCTGTATTGCCTATGACAAGGTAAGCTTTTTTGCCCAGTATTAAGAATAAAAAGTATTTCAGACTTATTATTATTAATTATCATTATTTATGATGTTGTCATGTTTAGTAGTAAATATTATATTTCCGTTAATTTCTATTTGAATCGAGAACAGATTCATCTACATAAATCCACTTCTTTGCATAAGACAATAGAATATACTTTTATGCAAAGAATGGATTTGTGTAGATTAATCTGGTCTTAATTTAAATAGGAATCAACGAAAATATAATACAAACTTCAAAAAAAGATTAACGTATTTGTACGATTGAAGAATTCTTCTTAAAAATGCTCATAACTTTTAAGACTTTTATTTATTGTTATTAAATAACCCGCAAACTTCGTTTCCATATATTCAGCATAATCGATTTACGTTAGTATTCTCACCGCCTAACTACTTTTTTGCCTTTATTAAAAAAAAAAAAAGGCTAAATCTACAAGTGGAGTCGGAATTTTATTATAAATCGGAATATATGGAACCCCGGAAGGCTTGATGTTTAAATAAAATAATTTGTATCCAAGTTAAGTCTCAAAAAACCCTTTATTTTTCAGACACATCATAAAATAAAATCTTGAGACATGACACATCACTTGTATTTATTTTTCCATTCCCGTTCTGTTAAATATAGTTCCGAGATTATAGGTGCAGCATACTTTTTTTTTAGGAAATTGATAGTATGAATTCGAAATGTTTATTAATTTTATAATTAAGAAACGTTGAGTTCAATAAACATAACGATAAAAATATGGAAGGTTAGTTTATGATATGGCATTTTGTGCCTTTGTGGATAATACCTTGGGGAGAAGGAAGGCCCACCAATACATTTTCCGAACACTACATGATAATACCATAAAAAATTTCACTTTCTGTTTATGCAACCATATCCTGCTAATATATAACAAGTTCAGTTCGGCCAATTTTAATGTGTGTCATGAGACCATTTAAAGGACATAAAGCTAGCGCATTCTACAAAGAGGGCACAGTGTGGACAGGAGATAAACCATTTTACAAAAAGCGCAGTGTGGAAAGCATATAAGCCATGCTTTATCCACAAAGGAAGGAAAGCCATTTCCTAAAATAACATTTTATATTTTTGTCATAATATAACACAATACACACACCTATTGAATTCATAAAATCAATTCCTCTTTCATTATTTTGGTAAAATCATTTCAGGAACTACTTTTTGCCTTTATTACAAAAAAAAAGACTAAATCTACAAGTGGAATCGGAATTTTATTTAATATAAAGATAATGGTTGATGTTTAAATAAAATAATTTATATCCAAGTTAAGTCTCAATACACTCTTTATTATTTCTTTAAAAGTCCTTTAATTGTTCAATTTGTTATTGTCCTTGAGGATGGCTGACTTGGACGAAACTTAGGACTTCTAAAGAAATGATAAAGAGTCTTTTGAGACTTAACTTAGACACAAATTATTTTATTTAAACAATCAAAACCAGTCTCAACAAATTGAAAAGATTACATAATAAGTGGCATGTCATGACCCAAGACTCCATTTAATGAAGAGGCTGAAAAACAATAATGCCGTTGAAAATACATGTTTTAAAATAACTTAAAGGCATTAAGTTTGAATATATCGAAATGGGATTTGCTGGGTCATTCATAAATTATTAATGACTAAAAATGAGAGTATTAAAAATTAAATGTTATTTACAAACCTCAAGATATTGCCACGTATTAACCGTACTTGTTGCATCACAGTTAAAAAGTCATAGTGGTTACTTAAAAATTTAAATTAAACTTTCCACCGCTAATATACAACCACTAAATTTTCTCAAATTAATGGTACCCACTTTATAGAACCTGTGTGGGCCCCAGAAGGTTTCCGAAACCGTCAGGGTTGACTCATGCCAATAGTTACATGATACATAATTGTCTGTCACGCCCGTATTTGAAGTTAATAGCACAACGCCTTACTCACTGAGCCATCACGTTCTCATAGTGATAGACTATAGAAACAGACCTACAACGTTTTCCTCTGGTATTTTTTTTTTTAGATCATCCGTTTGGCTGTGAAAAAAAATTGATCCGATTTCCATTGAACACCCAGTATACACGTAGATATGCCATATATATCCCAGTATGGTTATATTAACGCATAGAGATAAACCTCTTTTTTTAAATTAATAACCTTATCAATGACGTCTATAGATCAATTAAATAATTGACTTCCAGTGCTAAATTTAATAAAAGAGATGAAAGCGAATCTCCATATTTATAAACTTAAACTTTTCTTACAAAACCTTGGAATATGTCATGCCCAATATTATTGCTTTGAGTATTTTTTTTTCTCATTTTGAAATTTAAATACTAAATAATGTTTTAAGGTATAGATCGTGTGGAAGAATTAATAATTATTATACTTAAAAAAGATTTTAATAACTATTATAGTAAATATTATCGAAATTTATTGGTGAATGCTACTAAGCGCGACTAGTGTTCTTACAATGCTACTCAATCACTTCTCTTTTATGTTTTCAGACCAGGAAAGAATACAAACGAAAATGTAGAGCTATAAAAACTGGAAATTTCCTTAAAAAAGTCGCCAGGATTCAAAAACGTGAAATTAAACCAATGGAAGATATTGAGGTAAAAAAATTATTTTTTTCTTATTTTGTTTTTGATTAATTTTTTAACCTATCAATTTGTGTTTTAACTTACTTTTTCGTTTCTTTTAACTTACTTATATGATGTTTTTTTAAAATTTATGCATTACTTATTTAACTCATGTTTTTTTATTTATATTTTTTTAATTTTTCTACTGCTGGGTATTTCATTATCGATTTATTTCCATTTATTAAAAAATGTCATTTTACATTGCATTTGTGTGACGGATCACTGAAGAATGAGGGTATGAGAGCGTGGAATAGACTGAATAGCATATATAGGATTGAGAACAAAAAACGGGAAAGAATGAGTATGGAAAATGTAATACGGCTTTGTAGAAGTAGAATGAGGGGAAATATTTATATATATTTAGTTTATAGTTGATTGGTGCTTAGTGAAAACAAAATAAAAGTAGGAAAAAACGCTTTTTTTTTTTTTTATCATTGTTTATACATATACATGTACAACAGTGATAAAAAAAATATTTTTCCTACTTTCCCTGTTTTCAAACACCAACCAACCATAAGCTATAAACTAAATACATAGAAAACATGGGCGTTGATGACCATTGGGTTTTACGCCTTAAAGCCCTAATGAACAACAGCAACTAAATACAATATATTTTAATCATTATTATTATTTTTTTAAACAATTTTCTTTAATTTTTTTTCTTCCTACTTCACTCTCTCATGCCTTCCTTCTCCAGTGATCCTTCCCAGAATTCTCTGTGTTCTAGCAGCCTTATTTATTTGGGCAGCACTGCCGAATAAAGCATTTCTCTCTTATATTTTAACTATTTTTGGAAAAAAAATATTACTATTTTCATTTGTTATCACTCTTGCCAAGAGAATATATAATTCACAATAATGATATTAATGTTTTACATATATTTTGAATACTAAAAAAAAATTTGCCAAACTGGTAATAAAAGTTTTTTATTTACTTTATTTTATTTAAATTATGTCAGGAGAACTATTTTATTTACACAATATGTTGTCCATATTTACTAAAGTGTTAAAGAATGAATTTATTTCTGAACTAGTTGGATAAATCTACTTAGCATGGTAGCAGTAATTTAACGTATTCAATACTTAAACAATATATTAAAAAATAAATAAATCATTTTACTATCCTGGCCTGAAAAAGGAAACTATTCAATACAATTTCTTAACGTTTTGCAGCATGAAGAACGAAAAAAAATAGAGGAGAAATGGACGTTAATTGAACAACTTTATAAAAGATACGTAGTTAGAGAAACCAGAGCTTTCAATGTTACAATTAGAAAGTTTGCAACAAAATATATTGTTGTCAGAAAAAAAAGAAGGTATAGTGTTTGTTAAATATTTAAATCGTCTTATTTCATGATTTATGATAATCACTTCCACAATTGTCACTTTACGAGTATTATTTTCCATCAAAAATAAGCCATCTAACTTATATTTAGATAGTCTACGACTACTTTATAATTTATTTCAACGTTCACGCTAAGTAGCATAATAGTACAAGAGCCCACAGGAAGAAAAAAGTCATTTCACCCCAATTTTTTATTACTTTAATGAATACAAAGTATGTATAATTACTAGTCAATATTGATGAGTCTGCCAAGTATAGTTGGGGGGAATAAGAAAGGCGGCTGCTTCAAAACGTTAAAAAAAATAATTTTTCATTCGGAGCTCCATATCCTCAAAACTACCGATAACACTAAAAAACCTAATAAAAGATCATTTAAAGAGGAGTAAATTTACTAAAATATCAGCCCTAACAGATATGTTTACGTTCAATAGTTCCGGAGATACATTTTTTTTTTTTTTTTTAAAGCAACATTTCATAAGAAATGTACTGAAAAATCATAGACAGTGAATTTATTGTAGGAAATCTATACCTCAGAAGCCATGAGACGTACAGATTTCTATTAGCACTCAAGCTAATGTCTTGTGCTTTACTCCATTGAGACAGCTCTTCAAAACGAAACCTTGGCACAGAAAAAATAGATTTATGACTATTTAAGTCTTTTCGACCGCACCCGAACTGTTTTCCTTTTATAAAGCTAGTTTAATGTGCTATAAAGTATTTTATGACGTTTATCTTTGTAGGAGTAGTAGTTTTCATGATATTTGCTAAAATAAGTGGATTTGTTCGGATTTTTCGGACGAAATTTCATATTCAAAAGCAAATATCATAAAAACTACTACCCCTACGAAGGATAAATGTTATTAACTACTCCATAGAACATCCAAACTATCTTTAATGTGATTACTTACTAACAGACATCTGTACGTCCAATGCTTTCTGAAAAATAGTTTTTCATAAATCAAAAATTCAGTCGGAACAACTGGAAATCAACATTTAGTGAATTTATTATCGCAAATACCATGAAAACTACTACTGCTACAAAGATAAACGTCATAAAATACTTTATAGCACATTAAACTAGCACCAATTTGATTGCTAATAGACATCTCTACGTCTCATAGTTCCTGAGATAAAGATTTTCCATAATAAATTCTCTAACTACTGATTTTTTAGTACATTTTTCATGAAATGTTGCTTTTTAAGAAGCAATATTCCGGGAACTATTTAATGTAAATAGTTCTGTTAGGGCTCCAATTTTAGTAAATTTACTCTTCTTCAAATTATGTATCATATTTTTAGTGTTTTTTGTTTGTTAGATATGGAATTCCAATTAATTTTTTTTTTCAAATGCTTTGAAACAACCGCCATATTTTATTCTTCCTCACTATACATGGCAGACTCATCCATTTTCACTATTAATTATACATAGTTTTCATTAAATTATTTAAAAATTTGGATGAAATAACTCCATACCTATTACGTCATGAAACATCGTATAGCCACAATAAATCGACGAAACGACAGCTTAAAAAAGTGATTACAAATTTTTAGGTATTAAATGTTTCTTTCTTTGTTAAATGATTCACCAAACGGTCCATTGGAGTCAACAAAGTACAAAATAAGTTAAAACAATTATGAAAGTTTAGTAAGAATCTATAAGTACTATAATTGTAATTAATTAAAAACGATATATAAATGTAATAAAAATTTTATAAAACCAAAAAAAAATAAAAGGAAGATTTTGTTATACATAGAGATTAGATTGAAAATTTAGAAGGATAACAGAAGTATGAAATTGATTTCCATCACATGAAGAAGTTCTTAAATTTTTTTATATGCCTTAAAGCTTTAATAATTAACTTCTATTAAACACCACACAATTCTACACGAAAGTTCAATATACAATATAAATAGTTCGTGATTTTTTGCTTTCCAATTTCTCGTTTATTTAATAATGTTTACAATTCACCGTCCTTATGGTTCTCTACAATTTCGAAAAACAATGCAACAGTAAAATCAATGCTAAAAACTAACTGTACATATATTAGTTAACTATCAGTAAAAAAGATTTTTTATAAATTAATTTTTATTACAAATATCACATTTTATAACACATACACTCACGTGTCACATACCCTCCTTATGTCTATGTACATTCACTCTTACTTCGTCATTTAAAAAATATATATATATATATATCCACAGCGATGTTGATGTTTGCCTATGCATACTGACTGATCTTCCCTCTTGGAATCATTCCAAATATATCTATATCTCTATTATATCTATACCAGAATTTATTACCTGATATCATAACAACAGTTAATATTAAGAACAAAATTAATAGGTAAAATGAAAAGAAAAAAATTATTTATTCTATGACAGGAAGTGACTATAATTGATGTAATATATAAAGTTTATTATATATATTGCTATATACTTGTTTTCTTGAGGTAATCAAATACTTTCGGAATGAGGGGGCTATTATCGTTCAGTAAAGTTTCCAAACGATATGGTAAATGTCTATCAAATGCCTGCAAATGTCAGTACGTGTTTAACAGTTAGTGGTACGTTACACTGTCTACATGTTGGCCTGGATGTTCCTAACAGTAAGTATTCTTGGGCTAGTCGAGTGTGTCCAATTCGTTGTCTAGTCAGCCCTACTTCGTGTCGACTGCGGCTTTAGATTGATGTCTTCCATGCTTGTACTTAGGCTATTCATGATGTTGTGTCAAATGTAAAATGTTTTACCATGTTAAATGTAATAAGTATAGGATTCTGAGTAGCCCTATTTAAAGTCATGTTAAATGTTGAATGCATAAGAGCTCCTAGCGGATTGTTTGAGCAATTTGTTTTAAAACCTTTTCTTCTAAAACTTATTGTTTATTTTTTACTTCAAAGTTTTGATTAAAGTAATTTATTACAACTTATGCATAAATTGAGTGTAAAGGGGAAGTTGTGTAATAGTTTGGCTTCCGAGTGCCTAGTTGGTCTTTTGTGTGCAGGACTTGTGAAGAAGAGAATCAAGATGAGCTAATTGAAAACTGCCATTACATTATTATTATTATTGTTGACCATTGATTTATTAGTTTTTCAAACATCTTAAAACAATATTAATACACAAACTGTGAGCAAGTAACCTGACACGACAACAAATAAAATGGTGACGAGTTCAGCTGTTCTGTTGCGTGACATCATTCTCCATTTAACAGACCTAATAACAGACTATCAGCCATGTTATATGTAATATCGTTTTAATGTGGTAAAAGAAGGAAATATTTTTCTATTTAACATGTTGAACTAAAGATCATGAATACCCCTATTGTACTCTTAATTTGTTTTCTGTTGTGTTGGTCCAAGTTGTCAGCTATTTATACAATATTTTTATTGTCATCATAGGATAATGGTCGTTCTGGGGGCAATCAAAGCAATCAGATGGCGGGATCAATGATACAGCCTTTGCCTGAAAAGATAATGAAAAATATATTTAAAATATTCGGGAACCACTTTGTCATTCTACTTATAATATATATAAGGAATTGAATTTAGACCTAATCCTAAATTATGTGAACATTTTTCCTTCCACATATTTATCAGTTCTTCATTGTTTGTTTTTTTACTAGTTTTCCTTTCCCAAATAATTTATATTTATACATTGATACACAGACTTTTTTATGACAGATTTCATTGTAACATTGTTTTCAAAATTGTAGAGAACCCTGAGGACGGAGGAGTTCTTCGAAATATCGATAAATGTTACATATATCAAAGTAAACAAAAATTGAAAAATAAAAAAATCATGAAATATTTATATAGCATTATCAAAATACCAAATATCTCCCACTAAAAGCAATGAAGAATCTTGGTTCCAATAGTAAATAAGGACGTAATATATCTTGACCAACAATTATACTGAGAGGTGATGTTTTCAGCATTCATGATCAATCCCCAGGATTAACCCCTAACCCATTGAAGAGCCAGTTTTTTAACAGAAAAAAACGTTTTTGACTATAGCTACAGGACTCCAATCCGAGGGTTAGGGGTCAAGTGCCTTACTAAATCCCTCTAAAGAATAGTCCATGTTTTAAAATATATAAATACTAGCTGACCCGGCAATGCTTCAATATTGCTATATTTGAGGACATATATAGATTTAATAAACACAATTGATAGTTTGATATAAATTATTGTATTTAGTTAAAATTAAACATTTAGGTATACTTTATTGTTATGGTTTGGTAGTTATAGTTAGAGGAGTTATGAACAATTGACATCAAAAAATGTATTAAAAATTTTTTTACAACGAACATAAGTCTTGAATACATGACCTTCGGGCAACAATACACAGCTGCCAGAATATTTTCTATTATTCATAGGTTCCCTACAATAGGCTTTGCGCGAAGGCTTTTAAAGGACTTCGTCGAAGCTGCCCGGAACCGAATCGTGTTTAATCGCCTTTCTTAAAGGTCTCTCTAATTCAGGAAAACAAAAAGAAATCGCTGGGAGCTAGATTGGGGCTGTAGAGTGGCTGCGTAGTGTGGTCACACTTAACTTGGCCAAAACTCCAGATACTGCTTGCGACGTTTCAAAGGGAACATTTTCATAGTGTAGAAACTAGTCATCTTTGATCTCGATTTTTCAAACAGCGGAGGACTCCAACGTGAAACCGACCTTTGACAGTCTGTCAAACAGGAACAGATTCTTTCTGCATCACTCCTTTGAGGTTAAACTCAGGGCAAAAAAGGTCTGGAAGATTTGGACGTAGTTACAGAAGTTTTGGCCAAATTCAACATGGTAAACCTTCCGCAGCCACAATACAACCCCGACCTAGCTCCAAGCGACTTCATTTTGTATCATCAAATTAAGAAAGACCTGAGGAATCCCATGGAGCATATTGACAATGAAAAAAAACTAGAAACAGAGAGTTGATGCCCGAGAGTCATATATTGAAGACCTGAAGTTCTCTGATTAAAAATTTTAATACATTTTTGGTTTTGAGAATAGTGATAAAACTTGTGAACGCACCATGTACATCTTCATCAAATAAGAGCTTACCGACTCCGGAATGTCAACTGTGTGGCTCCCACATGGATCTGTACCATCTCGGGCTCTGCTGAAGTGGACTTCTGGTCAGCGCATCAGAACGGCTCTACTACCGAGGATATATTTTTACTAAAACACTATAACTAAATTTCAGTATCATTAAATAACTTTGACTCTGTTATTAATTAAAATTAAACAAGGTGAACTGTTTAAATTATATTGCTGTTTATATTTATTAAAACATTTTTAATAAATACTTCACTGCCTATATAAGATAACTTAATTAACACATTCTATTACAGAATGCAAAACAAACATGTCAAAAATGGGAAAAGAACATCAATATTAAGTAATAATGTGGTGGAAGAATCATTCAACGAACCGTTAAAGTGAGTAGAGAACACATGTATATTTGTCCTTGATAACTAAAAAAGAAAATTCTATTTGAATTAGAAAAATCTTAGCCTCAGTAAACAATGGAAAAATAGTTGTCTTCTACAATGTACCCACTTTCAAGGAAACCCTTAACACTTTATTTTCACTTTTATATTTTTCCAAATAATTCGTTACTCTGAACGATATCAAAGTAAGACAATGTTCTGAATCTACAATGAATGCAGACAACTCCAATCTCAGTAAAATATTCTTTTGATTTCATAACATCTATCATTAATTTGGGTTATGATGTGAAATAAATTTTCTCTAATTATCACAACACCATTTCGTAAATAATATTTTTTTTTTTCATTTCAGATCCGCATTCGAATGTGGACATGCAATATTGAGCACATTCAAACATCAATTAAATGAATTCAAAGGTTTGAAGACACTTGTAGTTATGAGAGAAAAGATCAATACTATCAAATACATCACTACAAGACTGAATAAGTGTTTGACAAAGTTAACTGGAGTTAGGCTGCAAAACAATCTGACAGCACTGGAAAAAGCAAGTGTTAATGTTAAATTCACAATTGAATTAGAGAAAGCCAAAGCAGCCTGTGAATGGTATCCAGCTTACCTAAGGGGTAGATCAATGAGAACATGCAGGCGTATCCTAGAGGGATATTACGACGAGTTTGACCCTTATGGTGAAGATTACGAGGGTTATGAATCGGTATTATCAGCCGATTGGGACCTTATCGAAATGGAGGAAAAAAAACTTGATGAAAAGCAGTCGATGTTGGAGGAACAAGCAATGTATATTTGTGACATTATAGGAGCTATACAAGTATTTTTTAAAAAATTCGTTACGTAAGTTTTTTGTTTATTCATAAATGATTATTTATGTTTTAAAATTATAAATCA
>NW_027105142.1:53700-54415 GCF_000696795.3 Halyomorpha halys | reverse complement strand
AAAATTCAATGATTGTTTATAATGTTGAAGAGGTTTTAATGCGTTAACACTGGGATTATTGGAGGAATTACTCAATAATTTGTAAGAACTTACCTACTCCAAAAACATTTCTAGAGGAGAAGATCTCTTCCTCTTTCATTTTTTTTAGTTTTAAGCGTGACGAACCCTAAGTTGTGTCGAAACCCAGAACCTTTGAATACCGAAGAAACCATCTTATCCCGAGAAACATTTTTTTTGTTTTTCGTCTCTTAGAAACATTCTTTTATTTATTTTTTCCCTCACTTCTGTCTTTTCTAATTCTCTAATCTTGTGGAAAGATAACGTGTCCCAGACTGGCAGTTCTAAACCTACCTTAAGATAACCCACCTCCGGTGGCGGTAGCGGATATTACACCCCTATCAGACCTCACCACACCAGAAATGCACGCTAATGTGCTAGAATTGATCAAGATCCGTAAGGCAACCTCCCAGAGCCTGGAAATGGCGATGTCGAGAGTGGGAATGGGAATAAAAGAGGCCAAGACATCTCAGAACCTTTTGGACGGAGGGGACACAGAAGAGTTAAAAGCCGCAGTGGTCTGCAGAGTAAAAAGAAACATCCTCAACCAGATCCAAGCAGATGACAAAAAGCCTAGGAACATAGTGAAAGAGATGTCAAAAAAGAACTTGGAGTAGGGGAATGGGCTCCTGAAGAAGATATCATCGAAATGTTCAGA
>NW_027105142.1:45848-52885 GCF_000696795.3 Halyomorpha halys | reverse complement strand
AAAGAACTTGGAGTAGGGGAATGGGCTCCTGAAGAAGATATCATCGAAATGTTCAGAGAAACCAGAAAACAAAGACAATACAGCAGACAGTACACCTGTCCTGATACCACCACATCGCTGATCAGCTATTCTAAGTAATGGATCAAGTATAAGGGCGCATGTTCTTATCGACGATTCTGTAGGTGCTACTAAATAACAAAATAGGGAAGAAGGAAGGCTTCCCACAGAACAAATCGGAGTTGACCGGACTTTCATACGGTGCAAAATATTCGTAAAGACTCTCTGTGACATGGAACGCCAGGAAGAAGGGACGCTTCCATAACACCAGGAAAAGATCAATCAAGACGGCTTAACGATACTCTACAGGCGTAGTGCCGGCTGTACTTCTGGTGGTGTATGAAACGCACCATCCAATATACCATTTGTAATTGTGACATATGTCTAAGTGCTAAATTCGATCGTCATCCACCACAAACTATATGGGAGGAAACGCAAACCACAAAAACGCCGCTTAGAGATCTTCTAGAGAACTCGTTCTCGTGGAAAGGGTGTGCCTTGTAAAATAGAGGTCAGCTAAAGCGGTATTAAAAGCTCTCCGCGCGTGGTTCCAATTCTACGGCGTACCGGATAGAATCTCTTCTGAGAGTAGAAGAGAGTTCGACAACGTCAGCGTCAGGGAAATATGAAACTTTTGGAAGTGATGTGGCATCCCAACACCTTGGGACATTCGAAGAGCCGAGATGAGATCACATGACTCCACACTACATTTAGCGAACACCTGCGAGAATGTATCAGTTGGAGAAAGGATTAGAGCCGGATGAGACCATGGAACAAGCAATCGTAGCATGCAATGAATCGATGCACTCGGCCACAGGGTTTACTCCTTTAGATATCGTTTTGATAGTAACAGGAGATATTTTATACGGTTGGGTTTCTTACAATTCATTGATTTTGGTTTTTTTAAGTCTTTATAGTGTTGTTTTGTTTTTCATAGAGTGATGTTTTTTTCTTTTCATTTTTTTCTTCTTTTTTTTATATGTTTATTGTGAATTAGGATTAGATTTTTTGATTAATTTATTATTTTGTGTATTAAATAAAAATATTCATTAATACACAAAATATCAAACGCACTTTATGTATAGTATAATATTTTTAATAGGTAACCATTAATAATCAATACCGATGCATAATAAAAAGTACAACCTATGAAGTGTCTTCAGTATTCTTCAGGGAGTACAGTACTAATTATTCATGGAACATTTCTTAACGTAGAATAGACTAGGAGATGGGTTTGCTATTTTACATAAATGGATTCTAATTCTGAATTGATAAATCATTTTAAAAATTAACTATTATTGCCACTGTGTCCAATCATATCGCTGCCGGTACCCATTTTGGTAAACCAGTGAATTAATACAATAGTACCTTAATAGTGACCATAATAGAAAACGCAAGAACAAATCCAAGATGACAGTGGAGAAGGCTTGGCACTGAAGGATGAATATATACTTTACCTCTTTTTACTTTTTGTAACATGAAAGAAGATTTTGATTTGATCCCAAGAATGGAGTTATATGTTTTAGAAGTTATATCTCATCGGAAAAGGATTGTCAACACTAAATCTATTTTAAGAGATTGTTCATTAACCGTATGTAATATATTGAAGGAAGGTCAGGTTGCGATAAAAAAAAAAAAAACTCAAATAGTAATTCAACTATCTCATAGGAGCCAAAACGTTAAAAAACCAAGCCAAAAAAAGATACAAACAACTAAAATTAAGATTTACCTTAAAAAGTATAAATAAGCAAGAATCACAAAAAGGTATTACACAATTAATGAAAACGGATCAAATAAAAAAGAAATATAAATACACAGTAAATAATAAAATACGCATAAATAAGGAAAATAAGAATAAAAGTCAAGAAGAAAGGAAAATAATAAACAAAATAGGACAGCCAACTTTCTGGATGGAAGTAAAGATATAAAATAATGTTAAATTTGTAATCTTTACTTTAACATAATTTTATATCTTTTGCCTTCATCCCTCCTTCAGCTCATTTTTGTGTTTAAATTCTTTTCCTTTTTCTTCACTTATTTTTCCGTCTATTAGCGTTTATTGTATTTTTATAGTTTTTTTATTTCCGTTTTCATTAATTGACTAATACCTTTTTGTAATTCTTGTTTATTCATACTTTTCATTGTAAATCTTAATTTTAGTTGTTGTATTTTTTTTTTTAGCCCTGATGAAGCACTGCAACGAGGAGTGAAACGTTGGATCACATTAAAAGGTTTCATTACTATTTGTGTTGTTTTTTTTACTGCACCCTGACCATTTTTCTTCTAAACATAAACTTATTTTAATAATACAATGGACACTTCGGAATAATTCATTTGAATGAATGAGATATGCATTCTTCTCCTTAATGAAAAAAGTGGAAGAGAGATGAACGCAACTTCTATTTACAGAGTTCATGGATAGTTTTATGTAATCATAAAAGAGTATATTCTGTAGCGATGTAACGATGGTGGAATATAGAAATTCGTATTTAATAATAATTAATTTTTTTATCCCCGATGAAGATATCTATGTTAAAAGCTGACCTAAACAAACTGCAATGCAACATACTCCAGCAGCCTAATAATCAAATAGAAATAGAAATTATTGTTGTACAGTTAAACCTATTCTTTTTATGGTTAGAGCTAAAACTTTTGGGTAGCAAAGGGACGTCAGAATCAGAATATTGAGCTGGTCAGGAGTAATACAATTAATAACGTATTTCAGAATTTCACTGGGGTAAAATCAATCTCCAACCCTCTATGATCCTAGCATTTGTACTTTAATATTTCATTAGTCACCACAACATGGCTTTCCACCAAAAAGCCGTAAGCAATTCCTAATTATGTTGCCAACTAGCGACGAAACAGTGTTCCTTCATTTTTATTCTACCTCTTTGTTGCCAATTATTATTCTAACTCCCCTCCCTCTCACTCCCTAAGCCAATTTAAATCATATATCTCCGCCTTCAAATGATAAAGTGTGATTAAATAAATCAAATAGTGCTACCTAGGAGGATAGATTAAATAAATTCATACAAAAAGTCGGTCCCTGAAATAGGTATAAATAAAGAAATTTTAAATTCTTTCTTGAAAACACTGTGAATTTTGTTTTGTAGGCCTGTAAAGAAAAAACCTCCTGTAATTGACGAAGTGGATACCGAAATAGCTATACTCCAAGAAAGAATGAACCAAATGAAATGCACAATAATGCGACTAAGGTATTTCTTATAGTCAATTTCTGTTACCCACGCTTAAACATGTGTGTGTGTGTGTGTGTGTGTGTGTTTTATTTAAATATTTCATTTTTTTTTTTCAGACAAGATTTAGACAAGCCAATTTACTCAAAATATTCTGAAACGGGCAAAGAGAAAGCAAGGTATGAGAGTAGGTGTAAGCAAATCAGATGATTACATCACTAAAAAATATTACCAAAGGCGATAAGCATCTTTTGCTATGTTAAATTATAAAAATCTAATCTATATTAAAAAATTGGATCCTAAAAAAAAAGTTTAAATTTAATCCTTTTGTTTCAGTGCTGCTCCAACATTACATTTTACAAGATTCAAATTCGAGGAGGCGCCTGTCTTACTCAACGCACAGAAAAAAATCAAATTTATAAAACTCAAGTATGATTTGTTATCATTTTAATTTTGCTTGGTTCAAAGAAAAATAAATAATACATCATACAGTATAAATGTTACTTTTGATAAGCAAGGCTCGGATTTTTGTACAATTGCATATCTTGTATGCATAAATTTTTTAAACTCTTGATGAAATATCTTTATGAATTATGCAATCCGTTGATTTCTATGTACAATATATAGATTGTTTTATTTACTCGCTTTCCATCTCCACTTCTTGTTCCTTTTAAAAGACAAAATCCGTTTCAATTTCAGTTTGTTGATTACTTTCTTTTCAATCGTTCCTATTTATTGTTATCTAAAATGTTAATCCTGAATGTATATTTATTTTTTTTAAAGATGTTGATTAACCTTGTGTAATATGTAAAAGGAACATGGTCCGAGTGCGATCAACCAACGTGTTTAATGACACGAAACTCCACTGACGTTACATTTAAAACATCTTACACACTTTAAAACACTATGGAGTCCTATATTCTCTTACATGGCATTCATTAAAACCATAACCACAACCATAATAATTGACGGGCATACAGCTAGTGAAAAAAGTATTAGAAAGACCATTTTATGTAAACATATGTCTATTTTTTCAATAAAGTGTTACGAATTAATGTTTGTTGCTTAACATTTATCTTGAACGAAGTTTTTTTTTCTAGTAATAAAAGTCATGTTAAATAATTGATAAGAAAAAAGTATTGGAAAATTCAATGATTGTTTATAATGTTGAAGAGGTTTTAATGCGTTAACACTGGGATTATTGGAGGAATTACTCAATAATTTGTAAGAACTTACCTTAGGTAACAAAAAGTATTTTGGGGCTTCTATGCTGAGTCATCAACATTTCAACCAGGAACCTTATTGTTTCAAAAAGTTTCATTTGCTACATTTAGCTAAATGAGTTGGGCCTGAGCCACGGTAAAGATAGCATCTTGTATATACATCACTTTCCCTGAAAAGTGAGATATCCGGATTAGTAATAACGTTCGAGCGAGGTATGAGGGTAGGTTAAAAGCGATATGTATTTCAACAATTTGGAGAGCTTTATCGATGGAGATGTTGGTGAAGAGGCTTTCAGCGACAAATAAAGTAAGAATGAAGTTAGCGGGAATTTGGAAGGATTGTTCATGGAGTTGGAAAGAGTTGTAGATGTCATAAGGGTTTTCATGGCTGAGGAATTGAAGAGAAGTTTAGAGGATGGAGTATTAATATTGGATATGATGGCGCGAAGGGGGTTGCCAGGATTGTGGATTTTGGGTAGTCCATACATTCGAGGAGATAAAGACTTGTAAGAAATAGGTTTGTAGTCTGTGGAACGATCAATTGATTTGTTTTCAAGAAGCTTTTTAATGGGTTGATTAAATTTTTACCTAAGTAAAAGGTTGGGATCATGGGTGATAGGTAGGTAGGTGGATTGGTCAGATTTTAGTTGAGTGATTTTTTTTTGTTCATTACATTTTTTTATCTAAGATGACAGACTTATTTTCTTTGTCAACTCTAGTAACAATAATGTGGCTATTGGATTTGAGAAAGGATCTGGTATGGGATGGAGGATGTTGGATGCCATATTACTAAAATGGAAACGGGATAGTTCTTTATCTTCCTCATTGATGTCAAACAGGTTGTCTATATATAGTCAAGGCCAGTGATAAGTTGTGGGATGAGTTTATTAGATTTGGACATAGGAGTAGCAAATTTGGGACCAAGACGAAGAATGTTAACAACGTTGGGAGGTATAGTGATGGAGGAGATATTTTGGACCTAGTTTTCTAGACCTTTAGGATTTTAGTGGATTGAGATTGTTTATTGCTTTGTGGAGGTAAAAATGTTTTTAATGCCACAATTTAGTTCCATCTTTTATACCGTTTCCTTTAATTTGACGTGTATGAAAAACCGTTAAACAGTCGCCTCCTCCTAACTCTGTATATTTCCGCTTTTCGTTACTGTTTCGAAATCTTTCAACTGGAACAAGTGGGTGGTCCTGATTTGTTCTTTACTTATTTTTTATTATTACTTTTATTTTTTATTTATTCTTTCTCGACTTTTATTTAATCTCAACTTACTTCCTAAGAAAACAAAATGGTGGAACGATGATGTCAAGCTCAAGAGAGAGTCCTGGAAATCTTATAATAGAACTAAATTACCTATTCATTGGGACGAATATGCCAGAAACCGAAATAAAACTAAAGTAATAATCAAATTAGCTAAGATGAGGACTTAGGATAAGTTTAGTCAAGAAGTTGAACAAAACTATAGAGAGAATATTAGGAAGTTCTGGCATATTACGAAAGCTTTGAAGGGTAAGAGATCAAAACCGGTCCGGAACGTTAAAGACATGCGTGGAAAGTTAGTGACGGAAGAAAGGGAAGTGCTGAAGGTCTGGAGGCAGTTCTTCCAGCTAAACTTCATGATGGAAGAACGTTTTCATCATAACTGCAGATACTGCAGAACGAGAGGTAGAGTAAATGACACCTATCCTGAAGATATGGGTCCTATCAGTGATCGGGGAAGACGAGGTGGAGTAGGCAGTTAACAAAATCCAGCTAGGAAAGGCTCCAGGACCAGATGGCATAGCTCCGGAATTTATAAATTATGGAAGCAATGAAATGATTAAATGCCTTCTAATGCTGTTCCAAAAGAGTTGGGACATCAAGTTGCTGCCACGAGAATGGGAAAATATAATCCCAATACACAAAAAGGTAAAGTCGTTCTTCTCCCAGGACCACATATTTTCCTTGAGAATAATAGTAGGGAAGGTTTGGGACTGGGGAAAGTCAGTTTATTTGGCATTCCTGGATCTGAGGATGGACAGCCCTCGACAAGCACATACGTAGGATAATATCAGCAGAAATGAGATTCCTCCGAAGGATAGTTGGTAAGACGAGGAGGGACTGCGTTAGAAATGAAAGAATTTGAAAAGAGAAAGGATCCGGTGTGAAATCAGGGCGCGGCAACTAAAATGGCTTGGACACGTCTGTAGAATGGAGGATACCAGAAAATCAAGGGGGTATTTCGAAGCTAGGCCGGAAGCAAGATGGCCTCGTGGCGGTCCCAGGTGCATGTACTCTAATTACATTGGGAAACTAGGGGCAGTAAGAGAAAACATCATCCCGGAGATGAGAACACTACCCAGGGGCTGGATGGACTGTGTATACTGCAACTCCTCGTTTGACTGCACACATAGTACAAGAGCCGGGAAGAAAAAAAGGCAGTTATCTCACCCCAATTTTTGATTACATCAATAAAAACTATGTGTAATTACTAGTCAAAATTGATGAGTTTACCAAGTATAGATAGGGGGATTAAAAAATGGTGGCTGTTTCAAAATCTTAAAAAAACATT
>NW_027105142.1:36902-40028 GCF_000696795.3 Halyomorpha halys | reverse complement strand
AAAAAAAATGTCAATTTAGGCGAAGTAAAATAAAAGATGAGCGAGGTGAAAGAAAAAAAATCACGGATGAGAGAACAGTTAAAAAAAAAATATGTTCAATCGGTGAAGTCTTTTATAAAAAAGATTTTGATTTTAAAAAAATTAAGATTGAGAAGAAGAGAAAAAAAAATCTTCATTCAGTGAAAAATATTCAATCGGAATACTGGGTTTCGGCACCACTTACGAGCACTTAGACTGAATAGCTTGAAGGAAAAGAGAAAGAGGGAACAGAATTAAACTTCAAATTCTCTTCCACCAACCGATGAGATGCGTTCGGCAACTCCGTAGAACTGAAACCACAAGCGGAGAGCTGCCAATACTGCTTCCGAAGACCTATCTTGTACCTGGTGCGCCATTGCGGCCTTACTGAAGAGGTCAATCATGGTCACCCATTTGTACTCCTTCCATATAAATGTGTCGATTTGTAAATCTTTAAGTGGTGCATCTGTGGTAGATGTCTTCTCCTGTCTTCCTTTAGGCGGATGTGTGTCGCACTTAGTGCGTAGACAAACCTCGCGGCTTCCTACAACCTCTGATATAGTCTTCTTTACTTTAGTTAATGATACTTAAAAAAGGCAGTTAAGGTCAGATTTCAGTTACACTTCATAAATCAGACAAAAAAAAATTTTTTAAACATCTATTGTTACATATCTAATTAATGGAATCATTTAAAACTTTTTTTTTTAATTTCATGTGGCACTGATTAGTTCTGTCCAACAGTGCATATCATTTTTTCATGACATTATGATAAAAATATATAAGTAAAGACTCTGGGCATGATATATATGACTAAGAGAAAAACTTTTTGGTGGCACTCTAAAAAAAACTAATTACATTTGAATAAATTTGATTATTATTCATAGAGAAAAAAGAAAACCAGCCTCAAGTGATCAAAGAATATCAGATGCATCATTAGCTGACCACCTTTCAGAGGTTTCTTTGCAGAGCTTCGCACTATTAGCTGAGATAAGAGATTTGTCAAGAAAGAGAAAAAATTATGATATAAGAGGAAGACAAAAACAATTTTCTGGAAAAGTTGAGAAGACTGAAGCAAAACTAACAACAGAAGAGGAAGAATATTTAAAAACTCAACCACCTGGTTTTAAGTTATATACAAATCAATGGGGTAATACTGTTTACGAGTTGAAACTAAAAAATGAATTCAAGTATATATGGGAATGGGTCCCAATTGCAATACCGAAATCTGCTGAAAAGCCAGCGTATCCAGTAGTAACAAAAGCACCTAATACTTTGGAAGAGGAAAGTGTGGATTCAAATGATTCAGCTTTATTATTGGCGACAAAAGAACATAACGCAAAATACTACCCTATAGATTTATTAGATAAACCTTTTATCGAAAGTAAATGGAAAAAAAGACAACAAGAATTCTCACACTTACCAAAAGAAGTGCGAAAACGATACCTTAAGAGTGTACAGAAATTTGTTTGGGATTACTACAGAAATCACCCAAAAGGTGGAAGACCAGAAAAACTAGTAGTTCATATCCCACTTGGTGATATAGAGCAAGAATACCTCTACTTCATCAATAAACAAAAAACTAAAACAAGTAAACGGCTAAAGGAAAAATTACATGACATTGAAAAACAACTAGGTATTTTAGCAAACAATAAAGTAAAAACGGGCAGACCAGATAGGAAAAGAAGAACAAAAAATTAGTCACAAAGAAGAATAGTTTTGAGAAAAATAAATCATATCTATTATATCCATTTTAGTTTAATTATTGCTGTAATGGTTGATTATTTAATGCATCACTTTTCAACATAATTTTAAAAAATAATTTATTTCAAATTAGTATACTAAAATATTAATGGAATATTTAAAAATTTTTAATCATTAAAATAACAATGAACATCAAATTACTTATGTTTAAAATGATCAAAAAGTTGTATTGTAAATTTTAAGGATAGAATTTATAAGACTAATAGAATAAAGAAAGCCTAGAGAAGATTAACTCCTCTGGGTACTCAACCGCCTGGTGGAATATATGGGACAATTTTTTGTACTTGTTTATCAATCCCAATGAGATAAAAAAATTGCTATTGCAGTAACAGGGTAAACCACAGTTGAACAAACGATGGACTAACTGTGAACAACCACTTTCCTTCATTGACCCTGAAATGTATTTCACTTCCTTCATTTACATAATAAACATGTAATCTAATATGTTGAATTTCTAATGAATTGACATAAACCAACAGGGCAACACAATATGTTAGCTAATTCTCAATGAACATCATTGAAAGAAAATTTAATTTTAATTTAGTAATAGGTAACCATTGGCACAACAGGGGGCAGCGGTAGCAGCGTGGTAACGCGCCAGTCTACCAATCCACAGGTTTGTCGGATCAAAACCCGGTCCTACCCGGGTTTTTTTCAAGCACAAAATAATGCAAAACTCACTGTGACTCACCTTGTGAGTGAGGCCCGTTAGCCAATGGGTGGCACTCACAAAAAATAGGCGTGGGAGTGACGAACCCACCCTGCGAAAAAACCACGTCAAGAAACGCGCGATGTATTTCCTAATACTGGGAATATTACCTCCTAATATTGGTAACTACATCGCGCAAGGACTTAAGCCTCCATGGTTTGTAGTGCCCCTAAAGTAAAGTAAAAGTAAAAAATAGGTAACCATTGGCACAACAAAATAAAACTCTTGTTCGAAAGTTTGGATCATTTTTCAGTGCTCAAAAACATATATTTAATTAAATTTATTAAATTTCAATTAATATAACAGTCATTGTCTAACCTCCCTGATAAACCTCTGGAAGAAAGTCTTTTTATTACTTAAAAACTATTCCTAAAATTATATCAAAAAAATTATTATTTTTATTTCTAATTTGGGGTTAATAGTGAGGAGTGGAATGGAAATGTACTTTTCAATTGGAAGGAGATGGTCATGTAGGGCTGCCATCAAGAAGAAACAAATTACAGTTTAAGGCTAAATGTACCGATTTTTAGTAAGTTTTTTTTTTCAAGAGATGGCAGCACTTTCGGGGCAAATTTACTTTTCTTCTCATTTGAATACGGAATAATAAATTTCCCATCTGTAAACGGATTTACCATCTA
>NW_027105142.1:35076-36203 GCF_000696795.3 Halyomorpha halys | reverse complement strand
CGCTACCACCTTTTACAAAATATCTCTTAGTCAATGATTATCAGTGGGTAATCAATGATTATCTGGTTGTTTCGGGGCATTTTCGTCATTACATGGACTGTTACCTTTCCTCCTTTAGCCCCCCAGGTACGCAATTACATTTCTGTTTTCCCTTTAATGCTGCAAGACCTAACCAGAATGATCAACTGACGGTTACATACTCTGAACTGTAGTTCCCTCTTTTCACCAGTGATCTCTCTAGGGCCTCTCGGCACATGAATGTGTTTCCCAGGGTCAATCAGACAGCTTACTCCTCTCTTCGCTCGTATAATAGGCAAACCGCCGTACTCCTCTCACATGGTGGTTCTCCAACGTGTGGTCGCCCCTCTGTGAGTACACTCCTCAAAACTCTCCTCAATTCTACCTGTTTTTCGCTTCTTCTACAGGTTGACACTTTCACTAGGAGAGGATATAAATGGATAACCATATTTGATCTCTTCAGTAACGCACCAATGGGGCATCAGGTGCTGGATAAGTTGTCGGAAGCAGTGTTGGTAGCTTTCCGATTGTGGTTTCAATTCTACGGAGCTCCGGGTCGCATCTCATCAGATTCAGGCAGAGAATTCGACAATGCCATGTTTCGAATATAAATGAAGGACCTTGACGTAACATGGCTTCTGAACGCACCACGGCACCCCAAGAGTAGAGGAGGCAAAAAGTTGCTTCATGGCACGTTATATATATTATATGATATAGGCTTCATCGATACTTAAGTTTTATATATATATACATAAATTAGGAGTAGTCAAGAGCGAAATGCAAAAAAAAAAGTTATAAGGAACGAATGGAAGTGAAAGACTGCCATTATTGAGTCCAGTAACTCTGGACCGAATTTATTTTTTAATAATCCAACCTTTATTCTATAATATATTATGTTGTAGTACCTTACAAGATACGCTTTTCAAAGATAAACAAATTTCATCTTTCGGTATTAGACATTTGAGCCAGCAAGTTAACACTTGGTTTGACCACTGATACAAATGGCTTTTATGCACATTCCTTACAAGCTTACTGTATTAAAATACAACAACTAAAAACAAACAATGAATAAATATATTAAAATAAAAAATAAATATGTAGAAAATTTA
>NW_027105142.1:33783-35026 GCF_000696795.3 Halyomorpha halys | reverse complement strand
AGAGACAGAGCGGATCGTCAAGTGAGTCGGCGGAAGTTTCAGGACTAACAGAAACTGAAGACGAAGTGGATGAACAAAGGAATGGTCGTGAGCAAAGGAGCCGAGAAAGCACGTATAGGCGAGGACTAGGAGGAAGGAAGGCACGTGAGATCTGAGGAGGATGTAAGCAGGGAGACGACCGCACATTGACAAACTATCACGTGAAAGGGGAGCAGGGCGGTCTGTCTATTATCCGAGTGAACCGGGGAGTAAGCTGTCTGGTGGACACGAGCAGTTTAAACACCATTTCTTGTAGGGAATTACTAATTAGCGGCGAGGGGAGGACACTCCAAGTAAAGGTTTGCAAATGTAAATTAATCACTCTGGGTGGATCATGCATGTATAGAGGATAGGACTGGGTAATTGAGGGGCTAAAGGGGGCATTTCAACAATTCATGTAGTGAGTAGGATGCTTAGGGATTATCAGGTGATTATTGGTTGTGATCTTTTAGAGAAGTGGCTGCTAAGATAAGAGTGGGGGCTAAGATAATAAAAGAATAGTAATGGGAAATAGAATATTAAAATCGGACGAAAGAAGTGCAGATGCCAACAAACAATAGGAGACGGGAAGGCGCGAGTAGGGGCAGTAACGCAGGTGAAGAATTGTACGCCATTACAACGGATTTGACGTTATTTTCTTTAATGAAGGAGAGGTATTGAGTTCAAAAGAAAGGACGGTTCATGAGATTCCACTAAAGCAGGAAAGAGTGACATATGTTAGGGAACGAAGATACCCACAGGCACTCCGGAAGAACATAAGAGACGAAATAGAAAACTTTAGAATACAAGGATTCATTTTGAACAGTATGTCACGCAATAACAGTTCATAGTGGGCGGTGTGGAAAAAGCCTACGCCAGGTGAGAACGGGAGATATATAGGGTGGTCATTGATTAACGTAAGGTCAATGATAATACCGTCGCTGATAAGTATCGGATACTGAGGTTATATATTATATAAAGATATCCTCATCCTTGACAGACTAGGAGGGGCTAAAATCTTTAGCACCTTAGACTTAAAAGCAGAGTATCACCAGATTCGTATGCACCCAGAGGACCAACACAAATGGCTTTTACTTTCGAACGAGGACACTAAGAATTTAGGAGAATGCTGTTTGATCTGAAGAACGCGAACATTACATTTCAAAGGTTAACAGACGAATTTTTGAGAGGTTTAGATGAATCACTACGCCAGATTTACCTGGAT
>NW_027105142.1:19775-32912 GCF_000696795.3 Halyomorpha halys | reverse complement strand
TTCTTTCCTCAGCTGTTTCTATAGAAATTTCTTAATTTTTTTTTTTAAAAGGTTTATACCAACATATTTCATTCTAAATACATTAAGTATATAAACACGAAATTGTGTTAATAAACTTCATTCGTTCAAATTTATAAATATTTTTTTAATACATAAATGTACATGTTCATTTTTTAAAAAGCACTAATATGCCCTTATACACCTTCTCAGTAAACAATCTTCTGAAATGGACAAAACCATTGGACCTCTGGCTGTCCATTGTAAATTGAAAAAACAATATTTATATACTAAAGTAAAAAACTTTACCAATTCAATGACAGGTTATTCAGCTAAAATACTTCATACAGCATAAGCATGAATAGGCCTCCAAAGAGGAATAAATTTATATTTTGTAAATTTATATAATGTACAAATTGAGCAGAAACTAATTGGTCTAATAAGACCAGAAGAATTGGTAGATTAGAATCTTGGAGTTTTGTAAGAACAATAGGTTAAGGAATTGAAAGTAAAAAAATTGATGACATGCATTATCTAATCAACTATAAAGTTCCAGGCTAAAAATATAATGGAATTGGGTGGTTAAATGTGGTATTTACATTATGATGGTCAGTATCAATTTTCTTTATTAAGTCCACTGTTGGTCAATTTGGAATTGTGCTTAGGATCATTACCATGTCCAAATGATAGCATTTCTACACTTTTTTCTCTTTATTTTTTCACTATTGCATTTTATTTTTACAATATTCCAATCTTTCCTTTACTTACATCTGTCAAGTCTATATGCTTACCTCTTAATTGTAAACTAAAGATATTTACATACTTTTACCACATTTCCTTTCCTAGGTGCCCTGGGAAGATCTGGCAACACATATATTTGTGACAATTCATTGTAAGAATTATTATATTAATAATATTTTCTGATAATTGGGTTTTTATAGGTTTTAACAGGTAAATGCCCAATAGAAGTGAATCCAAATTCACTTAAAGCACGATAATTTTCAAATATTTTTCAAGGGGGGCCCAACCTCCTTCGAGTCAAGTGATGGCAGCCCCACACGTTTCCTTTAACTTCTATGGGTAGGGAACCACTTATTTAAACACAGCAATCCCAGTGTTTTCCATGTTGATATGTACTATAATTTTCATAGAATCATCCACTTTTTATCTCATTTTTTTCTCTACTTGCTCACTTAGATAACTATATATCTTTTTTTAATTTTTACTTTTTACAGTTTTCCACTATGTATTTACCTTTCAACTAACTGTTTTGTTAATTTCAAGTTTTCATAATTGTTTATCATGCATTCATCACACGCAGACAAATGTAAACTCAATGTTGAAAAATATCATGAGTTAATTTCAGTAATCCTAATGAATTCTGAGGATGTGGGAAAAATATGAAATGCTGATAGAAGATTTAAAAGAAATAAAAAAATTATAAGTTGTTAATTTTACAGAATACCTTAAATGTTATTTTATGATTTATTGGGGGTACAATTTAAAAAAAAAAATAACCACATAATACAAAAGACATTGAAGATAAACTAAAGATTACAAATATGGTTTTATAAATGAATAACAAATTTTGTCGAGCAGGACTACTCTTAAGTTGAATTCGTCTGAAAACGCTTACTTACCAATTCTTATTTCTATGATATTGTTAAACTGTGTTCTACCTTGTTTACATTAACTTCAACTATTTTATTTTACCCTTTTTATTACCTTTGTGTTGCAACAATCATAAGTCCCAGCACTAGGAGAAAGGCACTTTCTATCGCTACCTCCAATATTTTGTGAAGGAAACCAAAGATATCCTGGCCCGTTTTAACATATTTCGCGATCATTTACTTAAAATAACTCATAAAAGAGTTGAATAAATAGTTCCATTAATCATTCAACCAAAAATAATGAGATTCAATTAATAATGGACAATGTTCCTGCCAGTGAATTGATATAAACTTTTTTTTGTTCTAACATTTTCCATCTCAATATTGCAAGATTTATGTGTAGTATTTGTGCTATGTGAAAAACTAATGACAAGATTACTCCTTCATACATGACATTTTGTGTTAAGTCCCTTTTGAATGTGAAAGATATTTGTCGCTCAAGTAATATTACAACATTAAGAAAGAATGACAGTCCTTGTTTCATGCTGACGGTAAATATAACCTCACTAACAATTTAAATTCAAATTAAATATAACCTCAACTTGATGAATGAATGATAAAAACTGATGATCGAATACAACAAACAACATTCAGCATAAACAAATAACAACTACGATAAAATAGTGACAATTCACTGTCATGGGTCTATATCTGGCAGTTAACTGTCTCACAAAAACAGATAGTTGATGTACTACCTACTATCAAGAAAATAGTGATTGATTATTATGTTTAATATGCCTCATTCATTACCTAATCTGTTTTTATAAATTGGTTGATTACAATTCTAATTATTTTTATCACTTATCTTCCATCACTTTATCTATCACTTAAATTCTTTCTCAGTATAATCAATTTATTACTTTTTACTCTTTACTATGTTAGGAGTAATGAATTACATGAGTTTTTTGTTTTTATTTTTAAATTTCTGATTTGTTTTTAGTTCAGGTTTTATAAATGTCATTCTTATTTTTATACATTTATGTCAGTTTCTTATACATGTCATTTTTTTACTCCTACATTAGGTTCCATTACTTTCACCTTCTATATATATTTTTCTTTTGGCCCTCATGAAGATCTACAACATGACTCTAAAACAATCTTTAATCTAAACAACATTTAAACAGAGGAACATTTACCACCATTTTTAACATAATATTTTTAACTGCCACCCTGGCCATCTCCTACTCGATTTACCAAACCATCAACTATCAATGTATAAAAATGAAATGAGTTACCAATTGATAATAATTTTTTTGTGTGACTATACATATTACATTTATAACAAGGAGAAATACCAAATTATCAAAATAAAAATGCATAAAAATACTTATGAACATATATTTAACTTTCGTAAAAATTAATTCCATTAAATAGTTATTCATTCATTCAAGTTCATTCATAGGATAATAATACAAAAAAAATTAACTTATAAAATTCAAAATTTTATCATCTTCATATTTATCACAAGTCATGTGTTCACATGTCTATCGAAAGGTTTTACAACAAAGGACTAGATTAATATTGGTGTTAATTAGTAGTGGTCTGGAATGACTCAGAAATGCCATTTTCATCCTGAATCTGTTTACATTGAGGATCATTGCCTAATAAACTATCTGTAGATTCTTTATTTGAAGGTTTCATAGATCCCACAGATACAGAAGTCTCAACTTCATCTTGATTACTGGATGATCCAAAACCTTTCATAAAAACATCAGTAGAGCTTCTTCCAGCATCATTCAACAGAGAAAACAGTTTTTCATTCAAATCACCTTGTGGTTCACTCAGGGAACCAAATATCAGATCACGAACAAACAGGCAGCGATCAGCTCTTTCCTCTTCAGCCTTTTCTAATTCAGATTCGGTTAAATTTTTTTCCAAATACCTGAAAATAAAATAGTTATTTGAAAAATCATACTAATTTTTGATTTGTCTGTAAAAATGAGAGCTTACTGAACAGACTAATAATTAAAACAAGTTGTAATTTTTATTTACAATACCTATTTGAGGTTACAAACTCAATACAAGTATTGCAAAAATTAAAAATGGGCTTCTAAATAAAGTAATATAAGAAGAGAAACTAATAAGAATAAATTTTTTTAAAAAAGGAAAACAAGAATGATATATATATAAAACAAGAGAAAAAGGAATAAGATATGACATGCTTGGACTGGTGTAAAAGACAGGCTTTATTGGGTTCAGTACATCTATATACATACATTCGATCAGCTGATCTCCTCAGTTAGCTGACATCGAAGTAACAGCTGAATCAGGCCGTAACTCCTGCCCCCCACCAGTTTATAAACAATCCTCATAAACTAATCTTACACAATATAATAACATGAAAAACAAATAAAGGAAAACAATAAAGAAAAATTATGTACAATAAAAATAAATTCCTATATACATATCATTGTAAAAACTCACAAGCTCCCCAAAGTAAATGTTACATATACAATTTACACCTAAGAAATAAAACAACTCTTCATACAATACTTAAACAAGTTAAAATGAAAGAAAAAACAATATTTACAAAAGTCAAAAACAATCTTAAAACAAAAAATGACTAAATTTTCAGTAATATAGTGGTGGTTGGTAATATGAGAACACTCCAGTTTTTATATTGTTATTGCCGGAAGTTTTAATTCTTCAATAAGGACAGTTCTCTTTTTAGGTGCTTTGATACTTTCTACTGTAACAATATTGTGTCCCCTAATAATTATCACCCTGAATGTATCGCTGAATCTCCTTACCACTGTTAGACCTTAACTTTCCATAAACAATCATCCCAACTTTGATCACTCCCATCCTGTCTGTGACCTTTAAATTGTCCCACACCACACTCCTGTTTTTTTTCCTTTACCATTCTTCCTCGTGCCTTCTCCTATAACTTTCTTTGAGCAACATGGTTGTTGTGCGAATGATTGTATGCCGCAATTGCTATTGGCAGTGCTACATCTGGTTCCAGTCCCTGGTCTATCTTGTACAATCGAAAGTGATCACTCAGTGTTCCGTGAAGCCGCTCTACGCCTCCTTTACTTTTGGGGTATCCTGGTTTGTTGAGGTGCCATATCACATCCAAGTCCTTCATTTCCTTTTGTATCAAAGAGTTTTCAAATTCTCTTCCACCATCCAATGAGATGCATTCCGGAACTCCATAGAACTGAAACCACAAGCGGAGAGCTGCTAATATGCCGCTCTATGCCTCCTCTACTCTTAGGATGTCCTGGTGTGTTGAGGTGCCATGTCACATGTCTTTCATTTCAGTTCGAATCTTGGGATTGTGGCAATGTGCTTCAGAACTCCATAGGTTTGGAACCACAATCAGAGAGCTGCCTGGTTCCGCAAAACTGCTTCCAACAACTTGTTCTGCACCTGATGCGCCATTGCCACCTTACTGAATATATCAACCATGGTTATCCATTTATATCCTCTCCATGCGAAAGTATCGATCTGTAGATAGTTGAGTGGTGCATCTAAAGTATGTGTTTCCTCTAGTATCCCTTTTGGTGGGTTTTGGTCATATTTAGTGTGTAATGAAATTTCACAATTTCCTACAACCTTTATGATTGTCTTCTTCAACCCCACCAAAAGTACTTTGGTACTTCTCTGTAATGCTTGCAGGGTCTCTGGGATTCCACAGTGATTTGTTTTGCCCTGGTGATATGCTATGGTCACCTCTTTTTGTCGTTCATCTTCCTGAAGGGTTTTGACCAACTGCTTGCAATGGATGAACCTCCTATCCATCCCATTTGTTCACTGCACCATAGCCACTTGATATTTTCCCAGACGATGGTATTGCCCACATAAAGATGACTAGTTTCTCCGGGTCCTGAAGTGTCCTTGAGCACTCAACAATCTGATCATCCCTCATACCTCGCTGTCACCAAATCGTCATGATTTTGCTCCTCCCATACTTGCAACACTCAACTTTGAGCAAACCACTGGTCCTCTTCACAATCTGTCACTTCTTCTCGTTTATTATATCCTCCAGTTTCTCCACATCTACTGGTCTTCCTTCCTCTGAACTCTCGTTAGACAAAGATTCTTACCTATTAATTATAATCTTATATAATCAAAGATTATCATCTTCGTCCACCTCTACTTCACAAGAGTCACCCAGGATGATTAATTTACTTGACATTCCTGAATCTAGTGTTCTCTCTCTACTACACAGTTTTTCTAGGGCTTCTTGGCACATGATGGTGTTGGAACTGCTGGTGCCCACTAGGCACCTCACTCCTGCTATCTCTATTATATTATAGGTAGATCGCTATTCTTCTCCCTCATGTTATAATTCAGCAGTGTACAGTTGCTCCTCTGCCAACATCCTCTTCAGATGTCTTCTTCTCTCCAGTTCCTCGCCTCTATTCTCGTATTTCTATCCTCTTGTTTCTATCATGTCCTCTTTACTACCTCAGTTCCATGGCTCCTCAGCTTCTTCTTTGGTCTCTGATGTTTCTGTGAATTCATCTGAAGATCTACTCAACCTACGGTGGCTTCTTAGTATCTGTTGGACGTTGAACTCCATTGGTTCGCCCCGGCGCACATTTCTTCTTCCATACTTTTATAGGCATTGTTTGGTTATGTGCCTCTTATTTCCTCATTCAAAACACCTGGTGCGTGGACATCGGGCCACTAAGTGTCCTACTTTCCCGCAACCATTGCATTTTCTGTCTTAACAGTGCCCGCTGCTTTTTGGTTTTATCTGTCTCCTTTTGGTGAATGCAAGTCTTTCCTTCCCGCTATACTGGTATTCCTTTCTTCCCCATGGAACTGGATTAGTCCTCTCGTCCATCCGGTTTCTTCTATTTCCATACGGGACTCTTCCTCTCTCGGGTTGGCATCAATTAATTCCTATGTACGAATGAGCATTCACTTGGCAGTCCTTCCTTCTTGCCAATCTCCTTCACCAGTTGAACCTTTAGGATTGTTGCCAAAAATTCCATTCAATCGCACACTTCTTCCACATCTAACATTTCTCTATATTTCTCTGTTATCCTATTGAATTATGTCAAGATAACACCAGCATACTGTCCACTAGGCTGCTTTGGCTTTTTGTTTCCTGGAGCATTTGAAATATATCCTCTTCAAGGGACCACCTACTCTCTCCAAATGCTTTTTTTTGTCGCTCTTTCATGTTCCATCCATGGTGTATCCTCATCTCCCTGAATCAGATTCAAGTTATTCCTTTCTACTCGACAGACTACCGCTGCTTTCAATGCTTTTGCATCCTCGCTGCGCACTAGATTCTCCAACATTCGTCTCATTAGGCTACCACCCCCTTTCAAAAAGAGATTTAATTCTCTGGTCTCTCCAGTGAATTTTTTTAAAGTCCGATACCGCCTTCCTCAGGTCCTGGGCAGTTGCCGTACGGGCCTTAATCCATTCTAGTGTTATGGCATGAGCTTGAGCAAAAGAGACTTCCGGTAGTGGCTGAATCTATGCCAGAAGTGGGTTTCTGCAGCTAAAGGTTGGTTGGTGGCAGCTTGAGGTTGGTTATTTTGGTTCAGACTTCCAGGTTCAGAACTGCTGCTCTCATGATTCTGTTACTAGCCATATTTTTATGGCTTATAAAATAAAAGGAGATGAGACGATAAAAAAATAAATAAAAAATTCTTGAAAACAAAAATTACAATTTGTCAGCAAACAAACACTGACTGTTAACAAAGCATTTGTCCTCTAAAAGTTTTCGCTCATCTCATTCACTGGTGATCCAAAATAAAGAGTCCCTTATTCTTCATGGACTCTTTGATGTCCTTATCAAATCAATTTATATATACAAATCAACTATTGATTAAAAAAGAGGATATTAAAATATAGACATACCAAACCCAATATATATATATATATATAGCTGATACCATCAATGTTTTCATATTTTTTGATGAAGCACTACAGTTATAATTGTTTTAAAGAAAAAAAATTTGAAATATTTTAAAGCAATTATTCATTTAATAGTTTACTAAGAATTTTCCATTTTTCTTTACAGGAAAACATAGGATAAAATACATTTCAATACACATCATTTTAAAAACAAAAATATGTGACCTGTGTATTGAATAATTGGGAAGAATATACTTCTTTCCAATAATGCTTTATACAGCATATAAGCTGCTCCACTAATAATCCAATAATTAAATTTTACAATCTGCATACTTTACACCAATGTGCATGTTTTTTTGCAAAATTCATTTGGAAAATGGAAACATGTAATCCAATGTTTACATTCAGATCTACAAGATAAAGGAAACATTTGTGAATGAATAATGAGCCAACTTCCTAGCACAAATGCCGATGCACTTATGCATAGCGAAGCCATCAATGAAAAGGTGAAGAAAATTTTCAATTTTCAATAAAGAATTGGTGATATATGTATATATAGTTGTTTTTATTTACTAACAGGATCAGCAACTGAATAATGCCCTCTTTGTTCATTAATTCTGCTGGATATGACATTCCACCAGAGATTCAAAAAAGAAAAACAATTTCAAAGAAGCCTTAGTTATTTCTCTCTAGCATGTGTGGTGCAAAGAAAACGTAAGAAGAGCGCCATTTTTTATTCTGTAGGATTCAGAGAAATTATCTTTGTTCTTCCCCTGAATTCAAGTTTCGATAAGAGAGTAGCTCAAGTCAACTGAAATAATTGAAATACTGCTGTTATTAATTATATCTTCTTTTTTTTTTTTTCAAATCGTCAATAATAAAAAAAAAAATTGCAAGAGAATAATTGTACAGAACTTGGCTAGAATGACTAAATAATATAAAAGTACTAATTACATTACATTCATTAATAAAAGAAAAGCACAAAAACTTAATTATGTAAACTTTTTTTATAATTTAAATGAAGATCACTTTTAGATAATAATGAAAAAAATATGTCAATCCATCTGAAATTATAAACTCTGTGTATAATGAAAAAAATCCTTAAATTCTATTATTTTATCACGAGCCTGATAATACTTGGTGTCAATTATATCCAGTCCTGTAGCTGCTCAAAGGACAGCAAATTCAAATTTATGACTATTGAATTTTAGTGAATAGAGATAAATTAAAACCCAAATGTTAAATTGTTTTTAAAACCACAACTTTCATACACTAAAGACAACAATAATAATTACCTTGATAACAAAAGCTTGGGAGAGTTTGATACAGATTCATTTGAAGAAGATGAAGAAATGTATGAGATTGAAGTACCACAACCTGATACAGGAGCAGTTATATGAAGCTGAGAACCAGTAGGTCTCCTCGGCATTCTTTCTAATTGCTGCCGAGCTGCCTAAACAAAAAAAATAGACAATATAAAGCATCCGAATACAAATAGGTACACACACATCTGATTTTTTTAAATTACTATACATAATAATATAATGATGTTTAGTATTGTAGCAGGCAGCGAGCACAGAATGCATCTGCAACCCGCCAGGGCTCAGCACTACAAGCGTCTCAGAAGCTAAGCCAATTGTATATAATCTTATTATTATAAAAATATTTTATCTTGTACAAATGTATATATGTAATATGTAATTATGTTATTTATGAAATAAAAAAAAATTGAGCAAAAAGAGTCTGCTGAATTATCTCAAGTAGAGTTGGGAGTGTGAACTCTCAATAATAACTGATCACATAAGCCCTTCAATTGTCACCGGGCTGATAAGCTAATTAAGCCTTACCCAGGTCTAGTCATAGCACTGGTGGCGTAAACTCTTCTTGAGATAGAAAGGTTCATTGCCAATCGTATTCTCACGAGTTCTTTTTTTTTTGTACGCACACCCTAGACGATGGCCTATCTCTTCTCCTACTCTCCAGCAATCTAAGTCCATCCGCTTCATCTCGGCAACCAGCGTAGTTGATCCCGTCTCTCCACGGCTCTAGTCCGTCCGCTTTATCTCGGCAACAAGTAAGCTGGCTCCTGTCTTGACAGTTCTAATCCGTCCGCTTCATCTCGGCAACTAGAACTGTTACTCTACTTCAGACTCTCTCTTACCTAGACCTTCTCAACCTGTTTCAGTGTCCAGGGCTCATCCCTTGGCACGGCCGTTCCTTTCTTACCTATTATTGAATACGCTTGTCTAGGGCCTTCTGTAGAGTGAATATCAGGCTGGAGAACCGCCTAAGACTAGACAACCCTGACAGTATAAACATTCCTAAATCAAAGTATAATTTATTTACAGATCCGATCATACTGGAGGTGGTGTTGGGTTGTATGTTCATGTTAGGCCTCCACAGAACACACAGATGTGGAGAAACTGGCTGCTATGGCAGACAAAATCCATGAAGTATCTGTGCCGACTGAAACCTACACCATCGTCTGACCGGCCACTTCAAGACAGACAGTGGATAAGCCATTGTTTGACTATACAGAATACTTGGTATCTTAGGATCAAGAGAGCGCGGCCGAAGCCTAAGCCGAGGACAGAATGGCGCACGCTCAAGATTTAAATACCATCCGAGCGGTATTTGCTTGCTACTACCATCAACGCTTTAAAGAAAAGTCTTTTAGGTGCAGGAAACAGTGTAAATGGGAAGCAAAGAGCCCTGAACCAAATTTAAACTCCAACTAGTGAAAGTTGTGGTGCAAGTCCACTACACATGGTGAAGAAAGCAGATGAAAGCCTAAGATTATGTGGCGATTATAGGGCGCTATATAAGCAAACAATTCCTGACCAGTACGGAGTGCCAAACCTTCGGGACTTCACGATGGAACTGCATGGCAAGAAAATATTTTCAAAGATTGACCTACACCGCGCCTACTACCATATACCGGTCGCAGAAAAAGACCAAGAGAAAATGGCAATTATAATACCGTTTGGCCTAATAGACTCTCCACGGCTCTAGTCCATCCGCTTCATCTCGGCAACTAGAGCTGTACCTAACCTTATCAGCTTACTAGTCCGTATGCTTCACCTCGGCAACTAGTAAGCTGGCTCCTGTCTTGACAGTTCTAGTCCGTCCGCTTCATCTCGGCTACTAGAACTGTTACTCTATTTCTGACTCTCTCTTACCTAGACCTCCTCTACCTGCGTCAGTGTCCAGGGCTCATCCCCTGGCACGGCCGTTCCTTTCTTACCTATTATTGAATACGCCTTGTTGAGGGCCTTCAGTAGAGTGAATATCAGGCTGGAGAACCGCCTAAGACTAGACAACCCCGACAGTATAAACATTCCTAAATCAAAGTATAATTTATTTACAGATCCGATCATACTGGAGGTGGTGTTGGGTTGTATGTTCATGTTAGTCTTAAGGTCAAAATCCTACTCCAATCCTCTTCTAACATTCCCCATGCAAAATACACGTTTTTTTGAAATTTCAAACATATCTTCTCTTCTATTATTTGCTGTCATTTATCGACCTCCCTGAGTTCCACTCGATAACACCTTCCAATCCTCCCTTGTCCAACTCGTTCCACTTATTCCAATATTATTATCACTGGTGATTTTAACACCAACATGCTCACTTAATCCTGTGATAAATCTTTTCTTACTGACCTATTTTCCCTCAATCTTTACTTCATTCCTTATTCTCCTACACATCACACACAATCCTTGACACCTGGTTAGACCTTTTTATTTGTGACTCTACAGTAAAAATCCTTTCCTCTTCCCAGCACCCGGTTCCCTTTCTCTCATCTAACGATCTGATCCAAATATTGTACGACCTACCAGTCAAATACTTTACTCCCAAAATCATATCATACCATAATTTGGACCTCCTTTCCTATGAATCCCTTCAACCTGACCTTGACTCCATCCAGTGGGACATTATACACTCCTATGACTCCATCGAACCTATAGTTTCCACCCTCACTTCACATCTGCAATCCATATTAGATATCCATACTCCGCTAAAAACCCAAACCTTATGCCGTCCAACTGCATCCTGGCTTACTCCAGAAACAAAGGAAATGATAAAACAAAGAGAAACAACTAGACACAAATTTCGTTGGACTCACCAGTCTGTAAATTGTTTTCATTTTAAACTACTCCGTAATGCAACCCAATTAGCAGTTCAGCATACAAAATCTGTTAGCATTCATCATGCCCTCTCCTCTCCAATATTCCCGATCCCAAATCTAGGTGGAAAATAATCCGAAATTTATCCCTACCAGAATCCAATAACTTCAGCTCCCTTTCAATAACACCTGATGATCTCAACAACCATTTCACATGCCATGCTACTGATCCATCAATCTTAACTGACATTCCAAATAACACCTTCAATTCTGAAAACTTCTTTTTTTCATTACATTCCAGTTAAGTTGATTAAATCCTGTCTCCCAGTTCTTATCCCCATACTTTATCATATATACAATTTTTCCTTGCAAAATGCCACATTTCCTTCTCGTTGGAAAACCGCTTCAGTTCGACCATTAAATAAAATCCCAAATCCTTCTCCACCTAATGACTTCTGCTCTATTTCTCTCCTCTCTAACCTTTCTAAGCCATTAGAATGCCTTGTTCAAAACCAACTCTCAAACTTCCTAGAAAAACATTCCCTCATCAATCCGGCTTTCAACCTGGCTAGTCAACACAATCCGCTTTCCTTAAAATATCCCCCGATCTCCAAACTGCTATGGAACACCAAAACCTAACTATCCTAATCCTCCTTGAATTCTCCAAAGCATTTGACACAGTAGACCACAACATCCTTCTTAACAAACTACAAAATCTTCCTTTATCCAACAGTGCTTTGAGCTGGTTTCAACTCTTCCTTTCAGATCGCTCCCAGTACATATTGGTTCGAGATAAAACACCATCAATGACTCAACCCCTTACCTATGGTGTCCCTTAAGGTTCATTGCTTTCCCCTACCCTTTTTCGCCATCTACATCAATGACCTTCCCCTCCTTACCCAACATTCTCAATACCATTTATACGCAGATGATCTCCAAATTTACGTTTCCTTCCCACCTTCTGTCCTATTGGTTGCCACAGAGAAGCTTCAAGAGGACTTGAGTCGAATTAGTCACTTGAGTCAAAAAAACAAGCTTCAGCTGAATGCAGAGAAGACTAAGGCAATCCTAAAGGATCCAATCGCCTCCTGAAAACCGTTTCTCATATTCCAACCTTACTCCTAAACAAGAATCCGATACAATTCCATCCGTATGTTAAAAATCTTGGTGTCACTATAGAGCAAACTCTCTCCTGGGAAAACCACGTTTCCCATATTTCCCTTTGTACCTTCTCCACCCTAAAACGTTTAAATTATCTTCGCCACCTACTTCCTTTTGAAATCCATAGGCTCCTAGTTACTTACTTAATTTTCCCCCCCTTTGATTATTGCTGTGTGGTTTACAGGGGTGTCTCTGGGGATCTCGAAGCAAAATTAAAACGGTTAATTAATTGTTTTGTACCATTCATCTTTGGGGTCCCCAGGGATGCCTCTCACTCGATTTTATGAACAATAAAGTGGCTATACCCCTCCTTTCGTCGTAAATATTTTTTTTTTTACGGCAGTCAAAGACAAAGTGACA
>NW_027105142.1:0-18795 GCF_000696795.3 Halyomorpha halys | reverse complement strand
CACCCGGACCATATTCCATTCATCTATACACATGGTCAATCAATAATCTTCCACTAATAGAAATTGTTTTTATTCTTAAGCCTGTCAGATGATTTGGCTTTAATCTGAGTATACTTTTTACAGTTTCACAACATTCGAAAAATATTATTTATACTTTAAAAAATGAAAATCATTTTATGCTGTTTTTTTCAAGAACTAATTACTGATTTTGAAATATTTTAAGTTTTCTCTATGGACTATATTAATGGAGGTTATCACAATAGTCAGATAGTTGGAAGCTAAAACCTTTGGAAACGTTATTGGTCAAGTCTATCTTGTTCAAGAGAATGAGTCTAGATGTACTACTCCTTAAGCCAGTTAACCTAAATCTATCATTTTTAATGTGAAGTCTATAGTACAAGTTCCTAGTATTATCCTTCAAGCACTCAAATTTCAAGTATGGTAAATCAACAGTGAAGTTCCAGAGAAAGTTGAGTTCTTGTGGAAATTATGTTCAATGTCAAATGTCAAGTTCAATCTTCCAGGTAACCTATCACATTCACTATAGCCGCATTCAACTGCATCAGAGACTGGAAGAAAGTGGGCAACAGCAGGAACCAGGAACTTTGTGAATTCCAGGATAATAGCAAATATTAAGGAACACAATTTTGAATAAATGTTATTCTATATGCTCTCAATGATTTTAAAACACCGACGGAGAATGAAACATCAAAGAGTAATTGATGATGCTACCAGTGCAACTTTTATCTTAAAAAACTTTAATTGAAGAATATAGAAGGATAAGGAATGTTGACCTTTGGTAACTGATTATTATGAAGATGTTGATATACATAATGGGAAAGTTAACTTAAGCAAGGTCAAAAGATTTTATTGGTAATAGTACATATGTTCCTTCTATTAAGATACCTATAAGTTAACTAGAGAATAACAAGGTTGAGGATAGAGGTTTACTATCAGCTACTACCAACTTAACAGATATTATACAAAGGATATCATCCTCACTTTGAAGCAGAAAGACAAAAAATCACGGAAAAAAAAAACTAAGAGCTTAATTTGTTCGGCTAACCTCATAATGGCATTTTAAAAAAATTTACATACCAATATAGGATTTATGCAAGCAATTGAACATGAGGACTTAGCTACATTGTGAACCCGTTGATTTGCAGGCATGTAAAACAGAACTACAAATTGAAAAAAATCGAACTATAAATGAAAATAGTCGTTTATTTGTATAACTTTGGAATTGCCAATGGGCTGGGGTAATTTTGATTTATGGATAGGAAATCAAACTGTGCGAAAAAATTTTATGGACTAAAATCATTTCAGATTCCAATTTCCCATAGGAATCCATTATCATAATTGAGACATTTAATCGTTTAGGTGTCATCATTATTTCAGCCATTTCAGTCTCCTAGAACAGTCAAGGAAACTTAAATTATGGTGACGGATTCTAACAAAAAATTGTACACAAGAATAATCTTGTTCTTCAAATTTTTTTCCTTACAACTTGTACGCATATGGTCGTAAAACTGTTCATGGTTTTTAGCAATTTACCCCTTCAAGGCACACTGAATTAATAAAGCGTGCAATGAATTTGTCTTAAAACCTGTTATACTATCAATTCGTGAAAAAAAAATACTTATCTCATTGGAAATTCCAGAGTTAGGTGAAGGGAAAAACTGGAAAAGGTTAAAATATTAACAATACTCTCAAAAGATAAACAACATGCCAGTTATGACCCAGTAAAATTAAATTAAAATTTTAAAAATTGTAGAGATTAGGAACTCTAGAACATCTAACTTCAAAATATTTTTAATTATTTCATTTTTATAAATAATTACAAGTTGAAATACTTTCAATTTAAAATTAGAATCATTAGAGAAAAATCCAATGGAATATTAAGAAAATATTATCATTAGAAACAAAGAACATTCCGCTTTTTAACATTACCAAAATATTAGAACTTGATCCATGTATGTAAAAACAAAACTTTCAGTTATTCAATGAAAATTCACTCTCTCTTGTTAGTGAGAAAAATTTCAAGTTTTTATTTTTTTTTCCGAGATTTATGGACAAGTTTTTTTTTTTTTTTCCAATATAAATATTTAATATTATTAACAAGTTTTATATGTCTTTTTAATGGAGTATTTTTTTTTTATTAAGGATTCTGATATTAAATCAGATAAGACAAAATCATATTGGGTACTTTTTTGATCCAAGAAGTACTGAAAATGGAATACAATCTTTTTCGCTTTGCGTATAAACAGTCCGGAAAATCAAAAAAATTACTTAAATCCGACACTCATAATTTGAGTTTCTTTGACTGTATGAGGAGACTCTATGGCTACCGTAATTATGGTGCCTCAATGATTAAATACCTAAATTATGATAACAGATTCTTATGATAAACTGAATCCTGAAATGATTTTGTCCTTTAGGGTTTTTGGTGATTTACACCTTCAGGACATGTCAAGTTAAAACAGTGACCAATATGAATGTGTCTTAAAATCCAATTTACTATAAAAAACGGTAACAAAATTATTACTATATTGATAGAATAATGAAAAAATTATTACTATATTGATAGAATAATGAAAAAATAAATAAACATCTAAAATAAAATTGTAATTGCAATATACTAAACACGAATGGTACGAACCCTAACTTGCTGACGCTCAAGCTGCAACTGCATTTGTAAGTGCTGTAGCTGTGAAGGGGTGGATCCTTGGTTTCTTCTAACACCTGATAATTGAGATAGCAGTTCTGCAATTGGATCAACATTGTCTCTAGATGATGGGCTTATTGAAGCTAGAGTGCCAGATGAGCTGAAATTTGAAGAGTTATAGTTCTGTGATAAAGACTTGATCATAATATTAAACTTTTAATAAACAACATTAATTCATAAATTAATAATAAACAAAAGCTTTCCAGATCAAAATATTTAATGCTGATACAATTGTCTCTTACCTACCTCCCATCACTGCCCTTCATCAAAACTCAAATCAGAAAGCTATGATAACACTGTCCTCCCACCTATAACTCTGTCTTTCCTTTGGACCTTTAGTGCCAACTAAGTTTTTAGGGGTTTGTAAGTTATCAAGCTCCATTGGTCTACATGGTGACTGTTGTAATGCTATCACTTCAATTGTACTTTTCCGATGCAGTTCACACAATTAGTAACTATGAAAAACATATTACCCATCTTTAACCTTATTTTTAGAGGGCAATAGAGTTCTGATACTATCTCTCTAATTTTTGTTAGGATAATGACAAAAATGAATGGCAGAGTAGGAGATAGAGGACAGTTGAGATCTCAAAAAGACAATGCTCAAACACTAACTCAATTCATATACAAATTTTCAAACCTCTAATTTTACTTGGAGGGGCTGTAAAAGTATGCAAAATTATAAAAAGATAATGGAGAATGGAAAAAAAAAATAAAAAAAACCCAAATGGTATTCTATAATGCCAACTGAATCAGGCATTCAGGAATCCTTTTATTTTTAATGCAGGTTGGTCGGTATTAGGTTTTTGGATCTGATAAAATTTTTTTTTTTCAAAATTGTAAATTGCAGATCAAATAAGGCAACAAAAGTTCCATTTGCAGTCCAATGGTTGGGGATTTTTAAGGCCTCTTAATCCAAAGCTTATTTCACATTCAAGAGATCGAATAAAGTGAACAACAAACATTTCAAAATCAAAAGCTTAACAATTCGAGTCCAAGCCAAGGAAAAATGAAGATGCTTATTTGAAGAGACCTAAAAATTATACATCACTAAAATATCCTCCCTCAGCATTCAATTTCCATTTGCCTGCCAACTCAAAACAGGGGGATTTCAAAATGAAACAAATATGTAAAAATTATATTATTTAAAGGTGATTGTTTTAAGCAAACAGAAAACTGAACTTCCTCTAGATTTTTTCCCCCTAGATACTAAATATTCTTGTGGATGCACTATATGTGGCAAAATTAGGAAGAGGCATCACACTGACTGACAAAGTTCAAATTCCATATTTTTTATTTTTTGCTATCCAACAGTGCATTTGTTTCAAGTACATATGCAACTAAAAGAATTGGTAGTAACTGGAAAAATTACCACTTCTCATAGCATGATCAGCAGCTTACAACATGAGGCACAGTATTGAATTGAATATTACCTTTATGTAATGTGTTAACATTTATTCAAATTAATACTGTACTAATTCTTGTCAATACAGCAAGTTAAAATTTTAAATTAAAAAAATTTAAACAACTTATTTCTTACATATATGAGGAAGTACTTACCTAAAATTAATATTAGAACGCCTCGCTCGAGTAGCAATACCACGAGAGGCTGGTGGTGGAACTCTCCTTACTCCATGCCTTGAGGATGGCTCATCGTATGAATAATTAAGGTACAATTTACCAATGTATAATATTTAAATCAAAGAACAGTAAAAACAATTCATTTAATATCATGGTATATAAAACTGAAAACCTATTCTATTAAACAATTACAACCAACTAAAATAAATTCATTTTATTTTAAATTTTATGAAATTTCATTTCATTCTCATGAAAATAAATTCATTCCATTTTGTTTATTATTTCTTATTTATTTCATAAAGGCATCATAGAAGTATACATAACATTTGAAGTAAATTTAAACTTTTTCCATTGTAAATGTACCCTTATCCATTTAAAATGTAACTTTTTCCATTTCAATTGTTACCAAAGCGGAGTTGAATTATTTCATAAAAAACAGATTTTATATATTTTCTTCCTTATTTAAAAATAATTAGTTAATTTCAATAATAATGTTGGCATATACAGCATAATCTACTCTAAATGCTGAATCCTAATATCTATAAAACTACTAAAAAAAAATCTTGTAAATTTATTTTTTAATGTTTATTAATATAATTATAATCTATTATTTTTTGGAGGGGAGGGGGTATAGATTTTATCTATTCAGTGATCATTTATTGGGTTTTAGGAGTTGCTACCAATATATTCATTTTACCTCTAATTTTCAAAGAGTGCAGTTCCATTAAAGTGTTTGTATTGGGCCTATTCTTCATTTTTGTTTTCTCTTTATTCTTTTTCATGTTTTTATTTATTTTTGTTTTCTTTAATATTTAATGCTATCAGGCAAAGAATTAAGTGATTCACTTGGCTTATCCCAAAACCTCCAACACTTTTCAGATAATACAATGAACATAGAAATGAATTCAATTAAAAGAAAAGAAATCTTAAAGCTGCAGATTCACCACAGTCCCAATCACCAGTTTAAAAAATGGGAAAATATTATCAGGAAATAACTCCTCTAAAAGTGAAGGTGAGTAATAAATGCAATCCACTATTTTAAATTAATCTTTCATCTGATAAGCATACAACAGCAAGTACTAGCAATAATAATAACCCAAATAATAACCCCAATACCATGAAAATACCACCAATATTTCTGCATAATGCTACTAATTATAGAGTTCTATTAAATGTCTTAAATGTATTGTGTATAAGACCATTCACTACCCAACTAACTGGCAACAATACAAAAATTATGTTGTAAACTATAGACGACTGTAGAACTATGACTAAATAATATGATGAAGAAAAAATTGAATGTCATACATTTTCTATTGATAAAAACAAATATTTGGGTTAATAGGTTAAATAGGTTCCCTATAGCATAACTGAAAAGGAATTAAAGGACAAGTTGGACCCAAAATAATTTGAGTTTTATACATATCAAAAATACTTTTTTTTTTTTTTTTTTTTTAATAATTTATTTATTGATATTTAAAACTGTATACACATATATACAACAAGTAAATTTGCTGTAGGTGACATAGTGACATGATAAAAACAAGTGGAGAATCTACCCACTGATAGAACTCCAATAACATTTCTAGAGGAGAAGATCTCGAGGCCATCTTCTTTTCAGACGCCTAGGAGGATTATTAGGTAATGAAGGAGAAGCCAGGTTAGAAACAAGTGGATTTGGGTGGTTGAGAAGTTTATTATGGAAGGAACGGTATCTGGTTCTGGCCAAATCGGCAACATATGGAATATTGAGGTCCTGATGGATGACTTTATTTGTGACAAAGTAAGGAGCATTAAGGATTTTACGAAGGATTTTGGACTGTAAGGATTGGATTCTGGAGGAATTTGATGGTTTAGTGGAGCCCCAAAGCTCAACTCCGTACGTCCAGATAGGCCTTATAATAGTCATGTAGATCAGTCTTTTGTAATGGATTGGCAATTTAGACCGTTTGTCTAGTAAATGTTGCAATAGTCGGAATCTACGAGCAGTTTCTTGTCTTTTTAGTCTTGTATGAGGATTCCATGTCAGTCGGTTGTCGAGATGTAGTCCTAAGTAACGGATCTGTTTGACAGGAATAAGTGGGGTATTATTAAAGGATATTGTAGGGGAAGAGGTCATGGGTTTACGTCGAAGGGTAAATGTGATTTGGTGGGATTTATTTTAATCCTCCAGTTTTGGCACCATTCTTCAAGGGTGGTGATGTGGGATTGGAGGGTTTGGGATACAATGTAAGGATCATTGTTCACTGACAATAGACATGTGTCATCGGCATACGTGGTGAGGATTGTGTTAGGATGGGTTGGAATGTCAGCTGTGAAAATAGTATAAAGGATAGGACCAAGGATACTACCCAGTCAAAAATACTGAATAAAGATAAAAAAACCAACTAGGGGCCAAAATCCTTCTTAAGTTTCCTTCCCTTGACAGGGATATCCTAATTCTAAAGAAAATTAGTTATTGATTTTTTAACCACAGAAGACATCGGTCCATATCTATATCCACTTTCCCTCTCCTTAGAACCTATCTATTCACTTTTATTCATTGACGTCATGATCGATTACCACTCTTCAAATCTCCTAACAATCCTTGATCAACACACTCCCATGAAAACCCATATCTTACAACGCCCCCAGCTATCTGGATCAACTCAGAAATAAGAGAGTTGATGATAAGAAGAGATGCAGCTAGAAGATGTTTCAGATGCACCAGAATTTCAGAGCACTATTCCACCTTTAAGCCCCTCCGAAACCTTACCCAAACATTCTTAGGATATGCCAAGGAGCAATACTTTCACAATATTTTATTCCAAGCACCTGATCCTAAAATGGAAAATTCTTAAGAAGAAATCTCTTTCCTCTCCCCTTCTTCCGGCACGAGGTGTTCCTTAGGGGTCCTCACTTTCACCAACCCTTTTCTCCGTTTACATCAACGCTCTACCTGATTCCATTCACCATTAACAATACCACTTATATGCTGACGATCTCATAATCTACACATCCCATTAGTGCATGGGTGTTAAACAACAATTTGATATTGAATGCTGGAATAACTAAGACCATTCATATTCGTTCCAAGCACCTCCTTTATTTTCTCCCTTACTATCCCTTACTTTTAAGTCTCCTCTTGGTATACCTAAAGGCAATACCTCTTTGGTGTTTTTTTATTACAAATTTCTAAAATTAAAAAACGAAACAACACTCTTGATCTCCTCACTCTATGATTATCCATCTGTTTATTAAACACAAGATCCCAACCGATCGATTTAAATATGCCCTCCCACAGAACCGCCTCCTTCAGCAAATCTTTCATTATACTTGAAACCTCTGTCTGGAATTTTCTTCCTTTCTCCATTTGCCAATCCTCATCCATTTTTTCCTTTAAACACCTACAACATAACCAAGCCTCTGCACACACACATACACTCTGCCCCAAGATAAAAAATCTTATATTTCTTATACTGTTTTGATATCTATCCTGCACAAGACAATTCAATTGTAGCTTGGTAAATTGGTAAATATTAAAACCATAATTAACTACATTATTTTATAAAAAAAAAAATTTAAAAAAGGATATCAGAAAAGAGATTAAATCTCTTGTAGGATTACGATGTTCAAGAGTTAAATGTCCAGCAAAATCATCTGTTACTAAATTAGGGTCACCAACAGGCATTGATGCACAAACAGGGCATACCTATAAAATAAATATGATTAATCAATAGATAAATAAACATACACATCTAAAAATAAACCTTTACTCATAAAACTAAAACAGATTGAAAAGAAATCTTACTACTTCAAAATTAACTTCGGCATGTTCTGAAGTTACATGCTCCTGTAAAGAATTTTCAGTGAATCCCAACTTTCCACAATAAGGGCAAGTAAAAGATTGTGGCTGCTCACTACTTAATGCCTCACCACCATAATATAAATCTTAAAAAAATAAATACATAATTAATTAATAAGGAAACAAACTGTTGAAAAAACAAACAAAATTACAGTCACATTTTTGGCACAGTATTTTTTTTATATAATTGCCTTTTAGCATTCTATATGACAATAATTTTTTTAAAAAATGTTCTATTAGATAAAAGTTATTAAATATTGGAATAAAATAATACAGTAATCAGATAAATTAATTAAAATAAAATACTCAGGATACAGAAAGAAATGTTTTGTTTTTTTTTTTAAAAAAAAACATAACTCTCAATAAAGAAAATGTTCATTACTGGTACTAAAAATAACTAATTAATAAAAAATAAAAAAAGTGATGCTAGTTAAACCAAGTTTAATAAGAGTACTAAAATAATATTCAGTTTTCTTTAACTCATTTTTTTTTTCTTTTGATCAGTGTCATGGTGGGGTGTATCGGACCTCTACCAATAAAATAATATAAGGAAGTTAATTAAACTATGTTTAAATATGTCTAATAGAGAAAATTAAACAATACAGAATCTTAAGATTTAAGAGTCATGGATCATATAATAATATAAAGTTTCAAATTGCATATTAGATTTTTTTTTATAACTCAAGCTTTTAATTAAGGTTTTTAAAACTTAGATTCAATTCAACTCAAACTTTTTTATAATACTTAGTTTGTCCTTCCAAAATTTAATAGGAGCTTCCTTAAGATAACCACAACTGTAAATGACACCAGGTACTTTTTAGAATTAACCAAACCTCATTATTTAAATAGGTTTTTTAATCACAATAAATGATTTATCAACTGGTGACTATTTTTCACAATTATATATTACAAAAAAGATATTTACTAAAAAAAAATAAAATTTACTAATCAATATAAAACCCAAATACAGATATTTAAATGTAATCTATTTTTTTATGACTGGTCAATCTTGATCTGTTGGCTGTTAATGGCCCTCATTTCTATTCATCTTCTCTACTGACTAAAATTTAACTCAATTAACTTCTACAGGAAGTATTGAATTGTGTATTTTAATCCCATGTTTATTTTTAAATGACAAACAAAAACTTAATGTTGGTATATTTTGAGATTCAGGATTATAACTATTATTGATATGAGGTTCCTCCTGAAAAGAAAGTTGAGTTTTGAAAATTATAAATAAAGTTCTATTCTTCATGACTCCTGATCGCTAATGGGTCGCGGAGGAAAATTTAAAGGTTAAATAAAACACAACTTAAAAGCAAATCATTAAAGCAATAGCAGGTTTATAGGATAAAAGATATATAATACTACTGAATGCATCAACAATTATTAAATAGGCTGTAAGTAGATAAAAAGAAAAATTTAATAAAATAATCTTAATGGGTCCAAACCAAATGAAAAAAAAATATGACAAAAATAAAGATTAAAATATGCAATATGCATTATAATTTGAGATATAAGACTTTAGTTTTTTATCGATCACAAGCCTAACAAAAAAAAAAAAAGATTCATTTTTATTATTGAATAAAATATAAAAACTAATTTTAATATATAAACCAGTAGAATATCAATAAAAAATCTTACCAAAGTCTGCTCTAGTTAGGATACACTGCATAGGATGCTCAGTAGTATGTCGAGTACTAGTTGCCCCTGCTTCATAGCATGTTGAACACAAATCATAATCATAGCATATCAAACACTTGTAACGTTTTCCTCGGAAGTTTCCTTTCAGACACGAATCACAACTTACACCTGGGCATTAAATATTAGTAGTAGTAGAAAGCATAAAAATATTAACCATTTACTTAAAAATATCTAGAAGTGTATAAATAAAGAATTTAGATATATTAATAGTAAACAAAAACATTTTGAGCCAGAAAAATGAGCTGAGGTGGGCTTAAAAAAATAAAGAAAAAAGTAGTTGCGTTAAGTGATCAGTAAGGAATCACTGTTTCCTGACTTATGGCTGAACAAGGTGGTACATCCCAGTAAATCTCCGTCACAAACTCACTAAGAGAGGCACAGTGAGGGGATCACCACTTTTTACCAAATTTATTTTGGCTGATTCTACACCAAAAAATATTGGATAGATGTTCCAGTATACTTCCCAATAGGCTGTAGGAGACAATAAAAAATTTAATTTATATAAATATAATTTTTTAGAAAAAGCTTTTCTTTATTTGTTCATTGTGGATTTCAAGTTTATAATAAACCAATAAATTAATTTCCTTGTTCAGAATGAGATAAATATAGCTAATTTAATACAATTAGCTATATTTATCTCATACTCATGATTTGATAAAAAATTATAAAAAGTTAATAGGGCTCTAAACAACTCTTAAGTTCCATACAAACAGGTGAAGTTACGGTTATTTGTTTTTTTTAGAGTCAGATTCTTTTTAATCTCCTTAAAATCCCTTAAATACGAAGTTTCTTAGAAATTAAAAATATATTATCTGGCCAGTTTAGTAAAATATATTTGGGATTTATCCATAATGAGGGTTTTTTTTTTCTTGTTTTTAGATAGATTTTGTTTTAGGAATCGCAAATAATGGAATAACCAGACCTATGTAAACAAAATAGAACTGAAGAAATAAAGTAAAACATTAAATGAATTTTATTTTATTTGAAAATACTTTTTATCCTTTATTAAAGCATAAAACCTAAAATTTATTGATATGGGGTTGGAAGAGCACAAATTCAGTTTTTCAACAGTTATAGTTGAAAATAAAACTTTTGTGATTCTAATTAAAAATAGGTAGAGAAGAGGAAAATTACATACTGCCAAGGAAGGGCCAAGTATCCCAGAAAAGCTAATTTAGATAAGGTCACAATGAATGGAGTGAAGTGGATGATTAAGATGCAAATGTTGGAAACTTCGGGGTGATGGCCTGATTACAACAGTATAACAAAAGATTACAGAACAAGAACACAAAGATACAGAACTTTTTTTTTTTTATGAAGATATATATTAGACATTCTTGGTTTGAAGGCATGATCAAAACTAAACTGAAACTAATATCACATTTGATGAAAATGTAACAACAAAATAGAAATAAAAAATGTTTAAATAACTTGTAAAATGAAAATAAATATGCATATTTTTAAACAAAACAGAAGCAAATTAGAAAAATTCCATAGAAAAACACACTACAAGTTGAGCCAAATTGAATCCCAATTCAAGTCTAAAACTGATTTGTCCTCTTCCTCGAAACAGCACCACTGTGCATTGTTCTGATTATACAATTAATGTTAATTTGGCCAAGGAATGATGGCAAAACATCAATATTTTAAAAGAAATATACCAATTTTTTCTTTTGATAGTTTTAATTTATTATACAGTGATATCGATACTAAAATTTGATTATAAAAAACTAGTATTTTATCAAAAAAAAAAAAAAATTAAAAACCAATTACCAAGTATATACATGGTAGGGAAACTGTGCAGTGTTGCTATATGATGGTTCTGATAAGTCTGAAGGTAATATTAGTGAGACTGGTTAGCAGGCTTGAGGTTCCTGCTGTTTGGTATGGACTACATAGCACTCACAAAAAAGTGCAAACAGATAAAACCACCAACTTTAAGGAGATTCATAGAACCTACTAATCTTCAGTTCTACACAGCTCATTATGATACCATACAATAGGTCTACCGGTTGAGGTGCATTAAGAAAGAAATTTAGAGGCATTAGATTGTTAAACATAATAACTGAAAAAATGAAAATTATAATTTTTTTTTAATTAAAATGTTTATCTTTAACTAGGAGTCATTTATCATAATTTAATACCAAAATAACACTTTTAAGAAAAAAATGTCTTTGGAATCCATTTAAAAATCTATGAACATCCTTATAATCCAACAAAAACAAAAACTTCAATTCACAATAAATTTCATATACCATTTACAACGGTCGAGTGTCATAATTATGTAAAACGAAGTAACTGATTATACAGAGGAATCAGTGTTTTATTTGCGAAATAATTACACATTTAACAAATCACTGTCGGGACACGTAAAAATACGTTTTTCGTAAACTGAGTTTAGCGTGGGTCACGTAGTTTATACATTTTTAAAAAAATAAATAACCGGCGCCAGAAAAAATGCACCAGCAAAAACGACTTTGGTCCTATCTCCATTAATAGCTTTAAATGAATAAATAAATACATAGCATACCTTCATTAATGTATCCGGCGCAAAATTCAAAAAATCGCATATTGTAAAATATACTTGAAATGATATTTAACAATAAGAATTAATCAGCAATTTCAGCAAAAGAACGCTACACAGAAATTAACTGCCAATCAGCGTCACTAAAAGTAGTTGTATTACGTATGATTTAATTGCCAATGGGTAATTAGATAATCGATATACAATATAGAATAATATTTTAATTTAAGCAAATTAATCCATTCACTGTCTTTTAAAAATGCGAAATTTTTCCAGTAGTAATAAGAGTCTTTATTATCAATTAAATTCATTTTTTGTAAAAAAAAAATTATAGTATATTTGCCCATTTATACCTATCACACGGCACCGTCAGAAAAATATCCATTGTAAATCCAGACTACACGGATCCGTGTTTACCATAAATATCATTATTCCATCTATATTTTATATTTATAAATGGTACATTTTTGATTTTTTCCTTCTTGAAAATGGTAGTTACGCAAAGTGAATTTGTCTTCAAATGATACAAATATGTATGTTATAATTACCATTTTTTAAATTAATAGAATGTGAAGAGGTTAACAATTATTCTTCAGTAAGTATAATCTGAAGTCAACGAAATTGTTTATTGTATACTTAAACAACACTCAATGCATATTCATCGATATGAGGATATAGCTCATACGATGAAATATCGAAACGACACTGACGCGTTAGACCCGCCAAACTGTATTTCCGCTACATCAAATTATAACCTGACACTGTAAACTAAGCCGTATTTGCGTGAATTTATGTTCCACCTCCTCTGATAACGATCCGTTGGTTTCTATATATTTATTTCACCCCATTTAGGAGGGAAGCGAGCAGAAGTAGACAGCTGTAGCCCAATTAAAGCGTATGATAGGAGAGGACATTGCCAGCAACAGTAGACAGAGTTCAGCAGGTCTAACATGTGAGTACTACCAAAACTATAAATTATACTGGATTAAATAAGGATAAACTGTTCATATTTTATCATATAAATAAAATTGTAAGTTTCCAGCATAGGTACTTAGTTTCAAAACATTGACATCTAAACTTAAGTTTAAAATGTATAAGATAAGAACCTAACACATAAAATATAACTGATGAACTTCTAATTTTGTAAGTTCTATTCAGATTATAGTTCAATAAAATATCATTATTAGAATATCCTATGCATGAACCAATTTTATTCAAACAGTTTTTACAAAAAATAGTGCCCCACTTAATGAAACAGTATCTTACCAAAAATATCAAAAGTGATTGCACTTGTAATAATTAAACCATTTGCTACAACTGAAAATGCTGCATTTTAAGATAGTAAAATTAAGAGAATAATTAGGCTAGTTAATTTACTACAAATTTCATCTAAATATGTAGTTTTTATCACAGTGATATGCTAATCTCAAAAATGGAAGATTTTTAGAAGATGCTTTTTCCTAAGCAGGGCAGTATGATTATATTTATTACTGTAAGAAAATGTTTATCAAGTTCCTCTAAAATTATAAAAAATATTTTGTTTTTTTAAATTGGAAAATAATCTTGGTATGAATCCCAAGATGGTATTAAATCTGAAGCTATATTCAGTATTGTAGTATCTAAACTTGGTAGTTTATGAAGTTTTATAATTTTAATAGAGATGACTATATTCCGTAGTCAAACGATGCAGATTTCAATTCAAAATAAGATAAATTAATGGGTGCAAAACCAAATACTTCGTAAAATTTAGTGGATATAAATCCCTTGGTTTACCTCTTGTTTTCCACAACTTTTTGCATAAGTATAATTTTTAGATGCTTTTACAACTCCCAATAACTTGCAAATTGGTTACTGAATAATAGTAGTGGGTTGGAATTCCTTTATTTTATTTCAATATGAACAGCATCTCAACTAGGTTTTTCCTCACATTTTTTTTCTTTCATCAATTAATTTGTACTTAACAACCAGAGAAATTGACTTATGGTCCAATAGCCCAGGGACAAAATTCAAGTTATTTCACCCCAGTTTTTTATTTCTTTAATGAAAACTATATATATTTTTATACTCAAAAATGATGACTTTGCAACCATAGTTGGGGGAATAAAAATGGTGGCTGTTTCAAAACATTACAGAAAATGTTTTTTTCATTTGGAGCTCCTTATCTATGAAGTATGAACAGTACGGAAAAACTTGATAGAACATTATTCAAAGTAGAGTTAATTTGCTAAAATATGAGCCCTAATAGAGCTTTTTATGTTAAATAGTTCTTGAGATACAGTTTTTCAAAAAGTAAAATTGTTTTCCAAATAACAAAAAATCAATATTTTGTGAATTTATTTTGGGAAATATTATGGAAACTACTACCGCTACGAAAGACGTACAGATGTCTATTAGTACTTGATTAAGAATAGTAGCAGGAGTAGGAGCAGTTTCCATGATATTCACCAAAATAAGACTATTAAATGTTGATTTCCTGTGTTTCAGAAAAACTTCAGGTTAGTAACTTAAGTTCTAACCTAATCTCAGAAACCATTAGACATGTAAATTCCTTTCGGCACTCAAATTAAAATCAGTTAAATGAACTATAATGTAGTTGATAATGTTCATTTTCGAAGGAGCACCAATTTTCATGATATTCACCAAAATATTGATTTTTCATTAATTGGAAAAAATGTTACTTTTTGAAAAACTGCCTCTTTAGAACTACTGAATATAAATAAAGATCTATTAGGGTTCATATTTTAAAAAATTTACTATGAATTTATGTATAGTTGTAAAAATGTTCGAAATTTTTTTTTTTTCAAATAAAATAAAACTTCAAAGGACAAGCATCTTAAATACTTCAATATTTACTTTATAATTATATTTACTACATCTCTTTTATAGTCTAGGTTAAGACTAGACCATTTTCTAATAGAAATGGTATTGCATTTTTTTTTTTCTTGAAAGAACTCAACTCATCAAATGAATTTTTTGTAACTTCTGTAATAGCTTCCATTTTGTATTCCCCCTTACTATAGTTAACCAGATGATCAATTTTTACTCTCAATAACAATAATAATAGTAATACTTTATTTATTCTGGGACGAGTCCTTTTAGAATAATACATAAAGATTGACAAATGTGAGCTGAGGAACCTCAGAGATACATAAACAAAAATACAATATAAATAAATAGTCGTTATAAAAAGAAATTACTTTCTAACTTTAATCAGTTAGTAATAAAAAAAAATAAAATAAAAAAACCTGATGTAAAAATAATTAAGAACGATACAATAATTTATATATATAGCTACAATTATATCTATTTACAATTTTATGGGGTCTGAATGGATAAGAAATGATTGGACAGGCGGGATTTAAAGGTAGGGAGGGTATTGGAGCAACGGATGTTGAAAGGGATGGAGTGGAGTTCCATAGGGATGAGTATCAGATAATGAACGATCTATCAAAAGCAGTGGTTCAGTGGGCTCTTGTATATAAATCTGAAGACTGGGAACAGGTATTGCGGGAACAAACAGAGGATTTGAAATGAAGGAGCTCGGAGATGTATGAAGGATGGCGGGATTGGATGACTAGGAAGATGAAGGATGCCAGGAAATACGATGGTAGGAAGGATTAAGCCACTTCAACTCAGCATAAAAACAGGAAATAGAGGCATCCTTTGGGATCCCGAAGATGAATCGTACACAATAATTTATTAAACGTTTTAATTTTGCCTTGAAATCCCCAGAGACGCCCCATATACCGTACAGCAATAGTCAAAATGGGGTAATATTAAAAAAGTGACTGGGAGCCAACAGGTTTCAAATGGAAATAGATGGCGGAGGTAATTTATATGTTTTAAGTGAAAAAGGTACGGCGGGAAATATTGGTTACATGGTTTTTCCAGGAAAGCATTTGATCAAAGGTTATTCCCACGTTTTTGATGGTGGAGTAAAATTTGATGGGATTATCATGTAGGAACAGAGTTGGAATATAAGGAACAGATTTAAGGAGGATTTTTTTTTTTAAGGAAGTTTTGATTGGAGCTTATTAAAATTGCGTCCGTCTTCTCCAGATCAAGCTTCAACTTGTTAGCTCTCGCCCATTCACAAATCCCATCCAAATCTTCTTGAAGTTTTTCTGTGGCTGATAATAGGTCAGAAGGTGGGAAGAACAGGTATATTTGGAAATCACCTACATCAATATGGTATTGGGAATGATGGGTCTGGAGCGGAAGGTCATTAAAGTGAATAGCAAACAGAGTAGAGATAGAGATAGAAAGGAACCTTGAGGAACACCACAGAAGAGGGGGAGGGTCTAAGATAGAGTTTGACTTTGGACGACTACATACTAGGATCGATTTGAGAAAAAGGATTTGAACCAACACAGGGCACTATTGGATAGAGGAAGATAACACAATTTAGTAAAGAGGATGTTATGGTTAACTGTGTCAAACATTTTGGAAAAATCTAGAAGGATGAGGATAGTAAGGTTTTGGTGTTCAATGGAGTTTTAGAGGTCATGGGTTATTTTAAGTAGAACGAATTACATTGAATAGCCAGGTCGAAAGCTAGATTAGAATGGGTTGATAAGGGAACGTTCCTCTAGGAAGTTGGAGAGTTGATTTTGGACAAGGCGTTCTAATGGTTTTGAAAGGTTGGATAGGAGAGAAATAGGACGGAAGTCATACAGTGAGGTAGGGTTGGAAATTTTCTTCAAAGTTCGGACTAAGGTAGTTTTCCAGGAGGACTGGGAATATAGTTTTGCAATGAAAAGTTGTAAATGTGGTTAAGAACAGGAATAATGACAGGAAGGTTGGATTTTATTAGCTTTACTGGAATATTATCAGAACCATGATCATTAGTGTGGGATTTTAGGGCAGCGGAAAGTAATTCATCATAGGACATATATGATAAAAAGAAGTTTTAACTGTATATAGTTCTCAAATAATCACTCCCTCTCTTTCCTTGACTTTCTCATCATAAGAAACCCAGACAACACCAAATCCATTGACTGGTTCACTAAACCAAATCACTCAGGCAGACTTTTTAACTATCGCTCTCAGTATTCTTACCATCAAAAAATTAACGTAGCCAAAAACCTTATTCACCATTGCATTTTCCTCTCTGACTCCTTTTTCATGAAAGAAATACGCATCGCATTAAACAAATACTTTTAACTAATAGCTTCCCCCTTCATATCATTCATAAACAACTACAAAAATTGTCTCACCACTTCATCTAATTCTTCACAACCCATCTCTATCCCCTCTTTTGATAACATCCAAAAATTCTTACGTTCTGCTATACCTAACCTTTGTATTGCTTTCAGGCCTCATAACCAACTACCTAATATCTACTCTCAACGTAAAGACCTATCCCTCTTCTACACCGGTCACATATCGTACACCGCATCCCTTGTTTCACTCCCAATGGTAATTCTGCTTACATCGACAAAACAAAAAACCTCTTTAAAGACCATATCATACAACACAAATATTCTGTTTCCTCACATAATTATTCAGCCTCAAAACTTTCAGAACATTCTCTATCATTAAACCATTCCTTTAATTTTGAGAAAACATCTATACTTGCCACAGTTTGTAACCATGACAAAAGGCTTACCTCTGAAAGCTTCTATATCCAACTAGAACCTACTTCCATCAATTTAAAAAATTACAAACAGAGCTTATTGTTCGCATATTCAGCATTATTAAAAAAGTAACAATTTTTTTTCAAAATTTGTTCGTTTGATTTTTTAAATCATTTGTCATCACCCTTCTATATATTTCCTTTTAAATTTGTTAATTTTCCCTTCCATGTAACTTGTAATGTATTTTAGACCTTTCAGTAGTTTCGTTATGTCTTCTAGCTGCTGACTTCACTGGATTTCCGACCTCTTCCAAGTAATAGTGTTTTATGTTTTATTCTCTTTTCTTATCTTTCTTTTAACACATCTTCTTCTCTATTCTTTTCTTATTTTTCCTTACCCAGGTTATCAGTTTTTTTCACCACATATCATTATTGTCATATTTTCTAATTACTTCTTTGTCTTACTTAACTTTACATATTTTTTCTTTATTCTAGTATTTTACTTACACATTTCATTAGTTGCATGCATTTTCTTTCTCTTTGTTTTTTACATAACTTTAATTTTAACATTATTACTATTAAATTAAAATATTCATATTTCTTTGTTTCTTGGCATTATATAACTTTATATTTTTATTTCCTTAATTATGTTATTTTACTTACATATTTAATTACCTATATACACGTTTTATTTCCCACTTCTTTCATTTATTTTTATTGGAAGATTATTGATTGACCGTGTGTATAGATGAAAGGAATATGGTCCGGGTGCGGTCAAAAAAACTCAAATAGTAGAATTATAGAATAAAATAAAATAGTATAATTCTACTATTTGAGCTTTT